>NC_056449.1:44514700-44814700 GCF_018296145.1 Oncorhynchus tshawytscha | reverse complement strand
CGTACTTCTTGGAGAAATGTCCTCTTGTCTGATGAAACAAAAATGTATCTGTTTGGCCATGATGACCATTGTTATGTTTGGAGGAAAAAGGGGGAGGCTTCCAAGCCGAAGAACACCATCCCAACCGTGAAGCACGGGGGTGGCAGCATCATGTTGTGGGGGTGCTTTGCTGCAGGAGGGACTGGTGCACTTCACAAAATAGATGGCATCTTGAGGGAGAAAAAATATGTGGATATATTGAAGCAACATCTCAAGACATCAGTCAAGAAGTTAAAGCTTGGTCGCAAATGGGTCTTCCAAATGCACAGTAACCCCAAGCATACTTCCAAAGTTGTGGCAAAATGGCTTCAGGACAACAAAGTCAAGGTATTGGAGTGGCCATCACAAAGCCCTGACCTCAATCCTATAGAAAGTTTGTGGGCAGAACTGAAAAAGCTTGTGTGAGCAAGGAGGCCTACAAACCTGACTCAGTTACACCAGCTCTGTCAGGAGGAATGGGCCAAGATTCACCCAACTTATTGTGGGAAGCTTGTGGAAGGCTACCTGAAATGTTTGACCCAAGTTAAACAATTTAAAGGCAATGCTACCAAATACTAATTGAGTGTATGAAAACTTCTGATCCACTAGGAATGTGATGAATGAAATAAAATCTGAAATCAATCATTCTCTCTACTATTATTCTGACATTTCACATTCTTAAAATAAAGTGGTGATCCTAACTGACCTAAAAACAGAGCATTTTTACTGGGATTAAATGTCATTAATTGTGAAAAACTGAGTTTAAATGTATTTGGTTAATGTATGTAAACTTCTGACTTCAACTGTAAATAACATCATGATCAGAGGGAAGATTTGACAATCTTGTGATTTACTACAATCACAGACTGGATCACTTGCAGTCTGTTTCCACGAGGAAAACACCTCACACTGAATACACTGTATATGCACATATACATTATACACTATCTATACAAAGGTATGACACCCCTTCAAATTACTGGATTGAGCTATATCAGCCACACCCGTTGCTGACAGGTGTATAAAATCGAACACACAGCCATGCAATCTCCATAGACAAAGATTGGCAGTATAATCTCCTTACTGAAAAGCTCTGTGACATCAACGTGGGACCGTCGTTGGATGTCACCTTTGCAACAAGTCAGTTCGTAGAATTTCTTCCCTACTAGAGCTTCCCCGGTCAACTGTTAGTGCTGTTATTGTAAAGTAGAAACATCTTGGAGCAACAACGGCTCAGCCGCAAAGTGGTAGGCCACACAAGCTCAGAGAACGGGACCACCGAGTGCTGAAGCACGTAGCGCATAAAAATAATTTGTCCTTGGTTGCAACACTCCCTTCCAACCTGCCTCTGGAAGCAATGTCAGCAGAAGGACTGTTCGTCGGGAGCTTCATGAAATGGGTCTCCATGGCCGAGCAGCAGCACACAAGCCTAAGATCACCATGCACAATGCCAAGCATCGGCTGGAGTGGAGTAAAGCTCGCCGCCATTGGAACAGTGGAAACGCGTTTTCTGGAGTGATGAATCACGCTTTACAATCTGGCAGTCCCACGGACGAATCTGGGTTTGGAGGATGCCAGGAGAACGCTACCTGCCCCAATGCATAGTGCCAACTGTAAAGTTTGGTGGAGGAGACATAATGGTCTGGGGCTGTTTTTCATGTTTCGGGCCCCTTAGTTCCAGTGAAGGGAAATCTTAACGCTACAGCATACAATGACATTCTAGACGATTCTGTGCTTCCTACTTTGTGGCAACAGTTTGGGGAAGGCCCTTTCCTGTTTCAGCATGACAATGCCTCTGTGCACAAAGCCAGGTCCATACAGAAATGGTTTGTCAAGATCGGTGTGGAAGAACTTGCCTGGCCTGCACAGAGCCCTGACCTCAACACCATCAAACACCTTTGGGATGAATTGGAACGCCGACTGCGAGCCGGGCCTAATCACCCCCAATATCAGTGCCCGACCTCACTAATGCTCTGGTGGCTGAATAGAAGCAAGTCCCCGCAGCAATGTTTCAACATCTAGTGGAAAGCCTTCCCAGAAGAGTGGAGGCTGCTATGGCAGCAAAGGGGGGGGGGGGGCAACTCCATATTCATGGCCATGATTTTGGAATGAGATGTTCGACGAACAGGTGTCCACATACTTTCGGTCATGTAGTGTATTGAATGCACTCACCAACTTTCTGGAAGGCCTCTCTGAGCTCCTCCATCTCGTCTTTAGGTATCTTTCCCGCCATCTCCTCTGATCACACTGAGTCTGGAAAGCAGGAGAGAGGGAGAGAGAAAATGAGAGAAGAGAGAGGGGGGTTATAGAGCGTTGGGGATGATGAAAGGAAAAGAGAGCGAGTGTACAATGTAAAACACCATATAATGCACGCAGAGCAGAATTAGGCCGATGCCCACTAATAATCCAAATCCAGAAAAGAGACGTTCAATTCTGAAACCACCTAAAAGAAAGTGATTCCCAAACCTTCCATAACAAAGCCATCACCTACAGAGAGATGAACCTGGAGAAGAGTCCCCTAAGCAAGCTGTCCTGGGGCTCTGTTCACAAACACAAACAGACCTCACAGAGCCCCAGGACAGCAGCACAATTAGACCCAAACAAATCATGAGAAAAATAAACTATAATTACTTGACACATTGGAAAGTATTAATTAACAAAAAAACAGAGTAAACTAGAATGCTATTTGGCCCTAAACAGAGAGTACACAGTGGCAGAATACCTGACCACGGTGACTGACCCAAACTTAAGGAAAACTTTACAGACTCAGTGAGCATAGCCTTGCTATTGGCCGCCGTAGGCAATAATGGCTCTCAAGAGAAGACAGGCTATGTGCTCACTGCCCACAAAATGAGGTGGAAACTGAGCTGCACTTCCTAACCTCCTGCCAGATGTATGACCATATTAGAGACACATATGTCCCTCAGATTACACAGATCCACAAGGAATGAAAAGATAAACTCACATATCTATTGTGAACAGTGTGCCATCATTACAGCAAGATTTGTGACCTGTTGCTACAAGAAAAGTGAAAACCTATATTTATGTTTATTTATCTTCCCTTTTGTACTTTTAACTATTTGCACATCATTACAACACTGTATGTATGTATGTATGTATATATATATATATATATATATATATATATATATATATATATATATATATATATATAAAATTACATTTGAAATTATCTTTATTCTTTTGGAGCTTTTGTGAGCGTAATGTTTATAAATTTGTGTACAGAATATGAGAGACATTTTTGTGCGTATAGAACATTTCGGGGATCTTTTGTTTCAGCTCATAAAACACGGCACCAACACTTTACAAGTTGCCTTAATATTTTTGTTCAGTGTAGAATCAAAACTGGGCCATTTTTGTATTTTGGCAACATATCTTCTGTGATGGCCTCACAATGTTCTCACCAAAATGCTCCCTACAACCTAATGAAACATCTGGGAACCTTTAAACAACAGATTAAATGTAGGAACGTTCTTGCAGCATCAGGCAAATGTTCTGTATGTGTTATGAGAACATAGGCCACTACCTAACAAATGTTCTGTATGTGTTATGAGAACATAGGCCACTACCTAACAAATGTTCTGTATGTGTTATGAGAACATAGGCCACTACCTAACAAATGTTCTGTATGTGTTATGAGAACATAGGCCACTACCTAACAAATGTTCTGTATGTGTTATGAGAACATAGGCCACTACCTAACAAATGTTCTGTATGTGTTATGAGAACATAGCACTACCTAACAAATGTTCTGTATGTGTTATGAGAACATAGGCCACTACCTAACAAATGTTCTGTATGTGTTATGAGAACATAGACCACTACCTAACAAATGTTCTGTATGTGTTATGAGAACATAGGCCACTACCTAACAAATGTTCTGTATGTGTTATGAGAACATAGGCCACTACCTAACAAATGTTCTGTATGTGTTATGAGAACATAGGCCACTACCTAACAAATGTTCTGTATGTGTTATGAGAACATAGGCCACTACCTAACAAATGTTCTGTATGTGTTATGAGAACATAGGCCACTACCTAACAAATGTTCTGTATGTGTTATGAGAACATAGGCCACTACCTAACAAATGTTCTGTATGTGTTATGAGAACATAGGCCACTACCTAACAAATGTTCTGTATGTGTTATGAGAACATAGACCACTACCTAACAAATGTTCTGTATGTGTTATGAGAACATAGGCCACTACCTAACAAATGTTCTGTATGTGTTATGAGAACATAGACCACTACCTAACAAATGTTCTGTATGTGTTATGAGAACATAGGCCACTACCTAACAAATGTTCTGTATGTGTTATGAGAACATAGGCCACTACCTAACAAATGTTCTGTATGTGTTATGAGAACATAGGCCACTACCTAACAAATGTTCTGTATGTGTTATGAGAACATAGGCCACTACCTAACAAATGTTCTGTATGTGTTATGAGAACATAGGCCACTACCTAACAAATGTTCTGTATGTGTTATGAGAACATAGGCCCCTACCTAACAAATGTTCTGTATGTGTTATGAGAACATAGGCCACTACCTAACAAATGTTCTGTATGTGTTATGAGAACATAGACCACTACCTAACAAATGTTCTGTATGTGTTATGAGAACATAGGCCACTACCTAACAAATGTTCTGTATGTGTTATGAGAACATAGGTTACTACCTAACAAATGTTCTGTATGTGTTATGAGAACATAGGCCACTACCTAACAAATGTTCTGTATGTGTTATGAGAACATAGGCCACTACCTAACAAATGTTCTGTATGTGTTATGAGAACATAGGCCACTACCTAACAAATGTTCTGTATGTGTTATGAGAACATAGACCACTACCTAACAAATGTTCTGTATGTGTTATGAGAACATAGGCCACTACCTAACAAATGTTCTGTATGTGTTATGAGAACATAGGCCACTACCTAACAAATGTTCTGTATGTGTTATGAGAACATAGGCCACTACCTAACAAATGTTCTGTATGTGTTATGAGAACATAGGCCACTACCTAACAAATGTTCTGTATGTGTTATGAGAACATAGACCACTACCTAACAAATGTTCTGTATGTGTTATGAGAACATAGGCCACTACCTAACAAATGTTCTGTATGTGTTATGAGAACATAGGCCACTACCTAACAAATGTTCTGGCTACTTGCTGGGAAAACATTACTTGTAGATTGTGTCATTACATTACCTGGAAACGTAATGAGAACTTTTGGGGAACGTTCGTTCTGTGGTGATTGTTACCGAAGTTGTACACAACATTGTAATCAATGTTAAGAGAACATTTCAAGGATATTTAATTAAAAAACATTTTATTTTATTTTATATAATATTTTGTAATCAAAAACATTATCTGAATGATGCTATCATCCTAATGTTAAATAAAACCCTAATGGGAATGTTAGATAACGTTCTGGGAATGTTCCCGGTTTGCTGGGACTGTTCCTTCACTCTGACATCTTACTGAGACAGGAGGTTAGAGTGGAGGAGACAGGAGGTTAGAGTGGAGGAGACAGGAGGTTAGAGTGGAGGAGACAGGAGGTTAGAGTGGAGGAGACAGGAGGTTAGAGTGGAGGAGACAGGAGGTTAGAGTGGAGGAGACAGGAGGTTAGGTAGTGGAGGAGACAGGAGGTTAGAGTGGAGGAGACAGGAGGTTAGAGTGGAGGAGACAGGAGGTTAGAGTGGAGGAGACAGGAGGTTAGAGTGGAGGAGACAGGAGGTTAGAGTGGAGGAGACAGGAGGTTAGAGTGGAGGAGACAGGAGGTTAAAGTGGAGGAGACAGGAGGTTAGAGTGGAGCGAAGTCTGCTTGGAGGACCTGTGGTTTAAGGTGTAGTGGCTAGGAAATAGGATGTAGTGGCTAGGAAATAGGATGTAGTGGCTAGGAAATAGGGTGCAGTCGCTAGGAAATAGGGTGTAGTGGCTAGGAAATAGGATGTAGCGGCTAGGAAATAGGGTGTAGTGGCTAGGAAATAGGGTGTAGTGGCAGGAAATAGGGTGTAGTGGCAGGAAATAGGGTGTAGTGGCTAGGAAATAGGGTGTAGTGTCTAGGAAATAGGATGTAGTGGCTAGGAAATAGGATGTAGTGGCTAGGAAATAGGGTGTAGTGGCTAGGAAACTCAGCATATCTCTACTGCCTGTTTCAGAGCTCAGGGATGTGCTGGGTGAGATGTAGAGATTCCTGGGTCTCGGGTTACAAACCAAAACACCAGATCACCTGCAGAATCAGTCATTAGAGGGGGGTAGGGGCTACAGCAGAACAGACAGCAGAACAAGCAGGTTCGATTTAGATTCATAGAAACTTTTCTGAGATGAGAGAAGGGGGTTGTACTAAGGAGAAACACATGTGTTAACTTTCACCTCATACAGTTGTTCCCACATGCTTCAAGAGGGCCACCATTGTTCCTGTTCCCAAGAAAGCTAAGGTAACTGAGCTAAACGACTACTGCCCCGTAGCACTCACTTCCGCCATCATGAAGTGCTTTGAGAGACTAGTCAAGGACCATATCACCTCCACCCTACCTGACACACTAGACCCACTCCAATTTGCTTACCGCCCAAATAGGTCCACAGACGATGCAATCTCAACCACATTGACATTTTTATTTAAGCACGTCAGTAAAGAACAAATCTTATTTTACAATGACAACCTACCGAGGAACAGTGAGTTAACTGCCTTGTTCAGGGGCAGAACAACAGATATTTACCTTGTCAGTTCGGGGATTTGATCCAGCAACCTTTCAGTTACTGGTCTAATGCTCTAATCACTGGGCTACCCCACACCGCTCATCCATATATTTATATGTATATATTCTTATTCCATTATTTTACTTAGATTTGTGTGTATTAGGTAGTTGTTGGGGAATTGTTAGATTACTTGTTAGATATTACTGCACTGTCGGAACTAGAAGCACAAGCATTTCGCTACACTCGCATTAACATCTGCTAACCATGTGTATGTGACCATTAACATCTGCTAACCATGTGACCATTAACATCTGCTAACCATGTGACCATTAACATCTGCTAACCATGTGACCATTAACATCTGCTAACCATGTGTATGTGACCAATAACATATGCTAACCATGTGACCAATAACATATGCTAACCATGTGTATGTGACCAATAACATCTGCTAACCATGTGACCAATAACATCTGCTAACCATGTGACCAATAACATCTGCTAACCATGTGACCAATAACATCTGCTAACCATGTGTATGTGACCAATAACATATGCTAACCATGTGTATGTGACCAATAACATATGCTAACCATGTGACCAATAACATATGCTAACCATGTGACCAATAACATATGCTAACCATGTGTATGTGACCAATAACATATGCTAACCATGTGACCAATAACATATGCTAACCATGTGTATGTGACCAATAACATCTGTTAACCATGTGACCAATAACATATGCTAACCATGTGTATGTGACCAATAACATATGCTAACCATGTGACCAATAACATATGCTAACCATGTGTATGTGACCAATAACATCTGATTTGAACATATCCTCCAATGGGATTTCAACAAGTTCTTGGCTCATTGCATTCCATGTCTGTGTCAATTACCAGTTCATCAGACTATTCTCTCATCATTGATTTCATTTACTTATTTAAGCCATTTGAGATGTTTCTGTGTAGTTACAGTGCCTTGCGAAAGTATTCGGCCCCCTTGAACTTTGCGACCTTTTGCCACATTTCAGGCTTCAAACATAAAGATATAAAACTGTATTTTTTTGTGAAGAATCAACAACAAGTGGGACACAATCATGAAGTGGAACGACATTTATTGGATATTTCAAACTTTTTTAACAAATCAAAAACTGAAAAATTGGGCGTGCAAAATTATTCATCCCCCTTAAGTTAACACTTTGTAGCGCCACCTTTTGCTGCGATTACAACTGTAAGTCGCTTGGGGTATGTCTCTATCAGTTTTGCACATCGAGAGACTGAAATTTTTCCCATTCCTCCTTGCAAAACAGCTCGAGCTCAGTGAGGTTGGATGGAGAGCATTTGTGAACAGCAGTTTTCAGTTCTTTCCACAGATTCTCGATTGGATTCAGGTCTGGACTTTGACTTGGCCATTCTAACACCTGGATATGTTTATTTTTGAACCATTCCATTGTAGATTTTGCTTTATGTTTTGGATCATTGTCTTGTTGGAAGACAAATCTCCGTCCCAGTCTCAGGTCTTTTGCAGACTCCATCAGGTTTTCTTCCAGAATGGTCCTGTATTTGGCTCCATCCATCTTCCCATCAATTTTAACCATCTTCCCTGTCCCTACTGAAGAAAAGCAGGCCCAAACCATGATGCTGCCACCACCATGTTTGACAGTGGGGATGGTGTGTTCAGGGTGATGAGCTGTGTTGCTTTTACGCCAAACATAACGTTTTGCATTGTTGCCAAAAAGTTCAATTTTGGTTTCATCTGACCAGAGCACCTTCTTCCACATGTTTGGTGTGTCTCCCAGGTGGCTTGTGGCAAACTTTAAACAACACTTTTTATGGATATCTTTAAGAAATGGCTTTCTTCTTGCCACTCTTCCATAAAGGCCAGATTTGTGCAATATACGACTGATTGTTGTCCTATGGACAGAGTCTCCCACCTCAGCTGTAGACCTCTGCAGTTCATCCAGAGTGATCTTGGGCCTCTTGGCTGCATCTCTGATCAGTCTTCTCCTTGTATGAGCTGAAAGTTTAGAGGGACGGCCAGGTCTTGGTAGATTTGCAGTGGTCTGATACTCCTTCCATTTCAATATTATCGCTTGCACAGTTGCTCCTTGGAATGTTTAAAGGGGCTGAATAATTTTGCACGCCCAATTTTTCAGTTTTTGATTTGTTAAAAAAGTTTGAAATATCCAATAAATGTCATTCCACTTCATGATTGTGTCCCACTTGTTGTAGATTCTTCACAAAAAAATACAGTTTTATATCTTTATGTTTGAAGCCTGAAATGTGGCAAAAGGTCGCAAAGTTCAAGGGGGCCGAATACTTTCGCAAGGCACTGTATCTAATGTTGGTGAGGCATGTTACTTCTTAATCACTATGATAAATAAAATGGTTTTCTTGAGTGTACTTTTAAAAGAGATTTACTTCAGAAAATCAGTCACCGAGCCAGACATAGAGGATAGCAGGAAGATTGGAATGCTGTGAACCAACAGGTTGTGAGTTCAAATCCCACGTGGGGACATGTTGAATATTAATTGCTGTGTAAATGAACATGCACAATGTCAACGTGTGTTAAATATGTACTGTCGGTTAAAAATATTAGATGCTAAAAGCACTGTGTTTGTAACTAATTCCACAGCCTTTTTTAAAAGTAAGATACAATAATTTCTAGTTGAATGAACATATGAGACAATTTGAGCAAAACACACAGAACGACTGATAAGTTGACTGAATTTCTTCAAACATTGGAGCTAAATGTTGACCAACTAAAAAAGTTGAGAAAAACAACAACAAAAAAGTCTGTGGAACCAGTTACTGAATCATATTTAGATGAAAAGTCTGTGGAACCAGTTACTGAATCATATTTAGATGAAAAGTCTGTGGAACCAGTTACTGAATCATATTTAGATGAAAAGTCTGTGGAACCAGTTACTGAATCATATTTAGATGAAAAGTCTGTGGAACCAGTTACTGAATCATATTTAGATGAAAAGTCTGTGGAACCAGTTACTGAATCATATTTAGATGAAAAGTCTGTGGAACCAGTTACTGAATCATATTTAGTTGAAAAGTCTGTGGAACCAGTTACTGAATCATATTTAGTTGAAAAGTCTGTGGAACCAGTTACTGAATCATATTTAGTTGAAACAACAAGATTTTATTTTTTAAAGTGTGGATCGAAAGAGCACTGTGAGAGTTACCCCATAACGTTACATTTGAATAATACAGGCAAGTGTAATGTAGTGGTACTTTAACACTCAAAATGTAACAATATAATCAACTACTTTATACACTCTGTAGAGTGTGGCCATGTCATCTAGTATTATAGTATTAAGTATTATAGTATTAAAATAGTATAGTATTAAGTATTATAGTATTAAGTATTATAGTTTTGAAATATTATAGTATTAAGTATTATAGTATTATAGTATTAATTATTATAGTATTAAGTATTATGTATCATAGTATTAAAATATTATAGTATTATAGTATTAAAATATTATAGTATTAAGTATTATAGTATTACAGTATTAAAATATTATAGTATTATAGTATTAAGTATTATAGTAGTATAGTATTAAGTATTATAGTATTAAAATATTATAGTATTATAGTATTATAGTATTAAACTATTATAGTATTAAAATATTATAGTATTATAGTATTAAACTATTATAGTATTAAAATATTATAGTATTATAGTATTAACATATTATAGTATTATAATATTATAGTATTAAAGTATTATAGTATTATAATATTACAGTATTAAAATATTATAGTATTATAGTATTATAGTATTAAGTATTATAGTATTACAGTATTAAAATATTATAGTATTATAGTATTAAGTATTATAGTAGTATAGTATTAAGTATTATAGTATTAAAATATTATAGTATTATAGTATTATAGTATTAAACTATTATAGTATTAAAATATTATAGTATTATAGTATTATAGTATTATAATATTATAGTATTAAAGTATTATAGTATTAAAGTATTAATGTATTATAGTATCAAAGTATTATAGTATTATAGTATTATAGTATTATAGTATTATAGTATTATAGTATTATAGTATTATAGTATTATAGTATTAAAGTGTTATAGTATTAAAGTATTATAGTATTAAAGTGTTATAGTATTAACTATTTAAGGGTTGATTTAAAGGGATATTTTGGAATTGTGGCAATAAGGCCCGTTTACCTACTTAGAGTCAGATGAACTTGTGGATACCACGTGTTTATCTACTTAGAGTCAGATGAACTTGTGGATACCACGTGTTTATCTACTTAGAGTCAGATGAACTTGTGGATACCACATGTTTATCTACTTAGAGTCAGATGAACTTGTGGATACCACGTGTTTATCTACTTAGAGTCAGATGAACTTGTGGATACCACGTGTATGTCTCTGTGTGTAGTTTGATGGATGTTGCTATCTAGCGTAAGCTCAATAACTGGAAGTCTATGGGTATCTGCTAGCGTAGTAACTGGGGATTTGTGAAACGTCCTCTTCAGCCTGAAGGGTCCAACTTGCGTCGCCTCATCACCTGGCTCTTGAGGTGGTGCGGTCGGCTAAGACACTTCAAGGAGGACGGTCCTGAGCAGTGGTGTAAAGTACTTCAGTAAAAATACTTTAAAGAACTACATCATTTTTCTGGGTATCTGGCCTTTACCTCACTATTTATATTTTTGACAACTTTTACTTTACCTTCACTACATTCCTGAAGAAAACATTGTACTTTTTACTCCATATATTTTCCTTGACACCCAAAAGTACCTGTTACATTTTGAATGCTTAGCAGGACAGGAAAATGGTCCAATTCACACACACTCAAGAGAACATCCCTGGTCATCCCAACTGCCTCTGATCTGGAGGACTCACAAAACAGAAAACATCCCTGGTCATCCCTACTGCCTCTGATCTGGCAGACTCACTAAACAGAGAACATCCCTGGTCATCCCTACTGCCTCTGATCTGGAGGACTCACTAAACAGAGAACATCCCTGGTCATCCCTACTGCCTCTGATCTGGAGGACTCACTAAACAGAGAACATCCCTGGTCATCCCTACTGCCTCTGATCTGGAGGACTCACTAAACAGAGAACATCCCTGGTCATCCCTACTGCCTCTGATCTGGAGGACTCACTAAACAGAGAACATCCCTGGTCATCCCTACTGCCTCTGATCTGGCAGACTCACTAAACAGAGAACATCCCTGGTCATCCCTACTGCCTCTGATCTGGAGGACTCACTAAACAGAGAACATCCCTGGTCATCCCTACTGCCTCTGATCTGGAGGACTCATTAAACAGAGAACATCCCTGGTCATCCCTACTGCCTCTGATCTGGAGGACTCATTAAACAGAGAACATCCCTGGTCATCCCTACTGCCTCTGATCTGGAGGACTCACTAAACAGAGAACATCCCTGGTCATGCCTACTGCCTCTGATCTGGAGGACTCATTAAACAGAGAAAATCCCTGGTCATCCCTACTGCCTCTGATCTGAAGGACTCACTAAACAGAGAACATCCCTGGTCATCCCTACTGCCTCTGATCTGGAGGACTCACTAAACAGAGAACATCCCTGGTCATCCCTACTGCCTCTGATCTGGAGGACTCACTAAACAGAGAACATCCCTGGTCATCCCTACTGCCTCTGATCTGGAGGACTCATTAAACAGAGAACATCCCTGGTCATCCCTACTGCCTCTGATCTGGAGGACTCATTAAACAGAGAACATCCCTGGTCATCCCTACTGCCTCTGATCGGTAGGACTCATTAAACACAAATGATTTGTTTGTAAATGATGTCGGAGTGTTGGAGTGTCCCTGGATTTCAGTAAAGTAAAAAAACAAGAAAATGGTGCTGTCTGGTTTGCTTAATATAGGGATTTTTTAAATATTATTTATACTTTTACTTTTGATACTTAAGTATATTTTAAAACAAATACTTTTAGACTTTTACTCAAGTAGAATTATACTGGGTGTCACGGTCTGACCATCGTTCGTATGTGTTTTCCTTGTTTTAGTGTTGGTCAGGACGTGAGCTGGGTGGGCATTCTATGGTGTGTGTCTGGTTTGTCTATTTCTATGTTTGGCCTGATATGGTTCTCAATCAGAGGCAGGTGTTAGTCATTGTCTCTGATTGGGAACCATATTTAGGTAGCCTGTTTTGTGTTGGGTTTTGTGGGTGATTGTTCCTGTCTCTGTGTTTGCACCAGATAGGACGGTTTAGGTTTTCACTTTTCTTGTTTTGTTTAGTCTGTTCATGTAGAGTCGTCTTTCTAAATTAAACATGAATAACCACCACGCTGCATTTTGGTCTGCCTCTCTTTCACCACAGGAAAACCCTTACACTGGGTGACTTTTACTTGAGTCATTTTCTATGAAGGTATCTTTACTTTTACTACAGTATGACAGTTGGGTACTTCTTCCACCACTGGTCCCGAGGTTGCGCCAGGTATGGGCTGAACCAGGGGGAAGTGATGCTCGCTAAGCAAGCAGCATGACATCATTTAAACTAGCATGCTACCAGATACCAATAGACTTCCAGTCCTCATGAAATTACCTCTAAATTCCTTCAAACTGGACACAAAGACAAATTCTATCCACAAGTCCATTTGATTCTGGGGAATTAGATAAAGAGACTCATTGCCAAAATCCTGAAGTATCCCTTTAAACACTGCAAAATGTGTAAAACTGTGTAGAGATTGGCAGCAGTCCAACATCCCCTAGAACATCAAGTTCTCTCGGAGAAGGGTTACGGTTAGGAATGTGTCCTTGGTTCTGCTGACTCACCGGCTGTCTGTTTCAGGAGCAGCACTAGCTGTAGTAGCAGGCTGGATCCCTTAGAGGGAACACTCACACACATCCACACACATACACCCACACAGACACAACGAAGTTGCAGCCAGAGGGGTTGAGTTGCAACACAACCAAATTCAGGCTTTTTTACTGAAGAATGTTTTCATTTCATATGATTGTGTTTTACTTTTCATGTGTAAGTGATGTATAATAGTAATGCATCTAATGAATGAATTACCAGGGAGATGCAGTCGCTCTGAAAGGTGCCAAGAGAAATACATTTAGCTGTAGGCCGTGTCTCATTGATCATTGTTTTCCAAACTGGGAATGTTTTGGCTTTAGGCTATATTTCACTAACCAGGAAAGAATGGACAATGGCCACTAATGATAAAAATAAAACAGAGAGAGAGAGAGAGAGAGACAGAGAGGGAGACAGAGAGAGAGAGTAAGGGAGAGAGAGAGAGAGACAGAGTGAGACAGACAGAGAGAGAGTAAGAGAGAGAGAGAGACAGACAGAGTAAGAGAGAGAGTAAGGGAGAGAGAGAGTAAGGGAGAGAGAGAGAGTAAGGGAGAGATTGAAAGAGAGAGAGAGAGAGAGAGTAAGGGGGAGAGAGAGAGTAAGGGAGAGAGAGAGAGAGAGAAAGAGAGAGAGAGAGACAGACAGAGTAAGAGAGAGAGAGAGAGTAAGGGAGAGAGAGAGTAAGGGAGAGACAGAGAGAGAGAGAGTAAGGGAGAGAGAGAGAGTAAGGGAGAGAGAGAGAGAGAGAGAGAGACAGTAAGGGAGAGAGAGAGAGAGTAAGGGAGAGAGAGAGAGAGTAAGGGAGAGAGAGAGACAGAGTGAGACAGACAGAGAGAGAGAGTAAGAGAGAGAGAGAGAGAGAGACAGAGTAAGAGAGAGAGAGAGTAAGGGAGAGAGAGAGTAAGGGAGAGATGGAAAGAGAGAGAGAGAGAGAGAGTAAGGGAGAGAGAGAGAGTAAGGGAGAGAGAGAGAGAGACAGAGTGAGACAGACAGAGAGAGAGTAAGAGAGAGAGAGAGAGAGAGTAAGAGAGAGAGAGACTAAGGGAGAGACGGAGAGAGAGAGAGAGTAAGGGAGAGAGAGAGTAAGGAAGAGAGAGAGAGACAGTAAGGGAGAGAGAGAGAGAGTAAGGGAGAGAGAGAGAGAGTAAGGGAGAGAGAGAGACAGAGTGAGACAGAGAGAGAGAGAGAGTAAGAGAGAGAGACAGACAGAGTAAGAGAGAGAGTAAGGGAGAGAGAGAGTAAGGGAGAGAGAGAGAGTAAGGGAGAGACGGAGAGAGGGAGAGAGAGAGAGAAAGTAAGGGAGAGAGAAAGAGAGAGTAAGGGAGAGAGAGAGAGAGAGAGAGACAGTAAGGGAGAGAGAGAGAGTAAGGGAGAGAGAGAGAGAGTAAGGGAGAGAAAGAGAGAGAGTAAGGGAGAGAGAGAGAGAGAGAGAGAGACAGACAGAGTAAGGGAGAGAGAGAGAGAGTAAGGGAGAGAGAGAGAAAGGGAGAGAGAGAGAGAGTAAGGGAGAGAGAGAGAGACAGTAAGGGAGAGAGACAGAGTAAGGGGGAGAGAGAGAGAGAGTAGGGAGAGAGAGAGAGAGTAAGGGAGAGAGAGAGTAAGGGAGAGAGAGATAGAGAGTAAGGGAGAGAGAGAGAGACAGTAAGGGAGAGACAGAGAGAGTAGGGGAGCATATGACTGCTCCTCATGGCAGAGCATCCACAGACAATACGTCATTCATTCCCCACGCGCTGTCCTCCCTGTCTGTCCTGCAGATGGATCATATCCTTCTCTCTCTGTAGGCTAGAATACAGACTGATACGCTGCCTGCCGAGCAACTGAACATCTGCTGTTACGGCTGTTATGTCTAATGTAATGTTGTGTATCATCTAGCCCTTTGTTGGTGAAACAACACCCGGTTTTATGAAACAACACCCGGTTTTATGAAACAACACACGGTTTTATGAAACACCCGGTTTTATGAAACAACACACGGTTTTATGAAACAACACACGGTTTTATGAAAGTTATGATGGGTTATAAGAACCGTGCAAGGACAAGTCACTTAGTTCCATGGGAAAATATCCCAGGATTGAGGAAGCAGGAAGGAACAATTCTTTCTACTGGATGGTACAACTGTGTCCACAACATGTTAACACACACACGCCTCATTTGTAATAACCTAACCTTGATATGCTACACTGGTAAACTGTAAACTAAAATACCAAAGTAATAACGCGATGTCCTGGACAGTGGACAATAAGGTTCATTTTGTGTAACTTCGGATTTTCCTTAACAATATGTATTCTTTAGCCTACATTCGGGGTAATGGAAGATTGCGTGTCTAGTTTAGCCTACCTTTGAAAGCAAATCGAGAGAATGAATGCTGGCAACTCAGATTACACCTTCAAACAGATACCCTAACCAAACGCAACATTAGTGAGTTGGATAGTTCCTTCAGTCAATAGAATAGAATAAATCAGTCACTTACTTTCTCTCCACCAATGTGTCAATCCGGATGCCTGTCGTCCTGCACCGCTGCCTGTTGCCCTGCACTGCAACCACATCCCTGGTCCCACTCCCTGCTCCCGGTCCGCCCACTGCTGCCCCCGGATCGCCCACTCGTCCGCCTATTGGCCAGCCTCCATGGGATCAATTCAAATTCAATTCAAAGCGCTTCATTGTCATGGGAAACGGGTTTACATTGGCAAAGTAAGTGAAATAAAAGTGAGAAGACACATCAACAAAAACGATTCGAATTAAACAGTAAATATTGCAGTCAAAAAGATAAAGACATTTCCGGTGAAATATAATCAACTATGTCTAGTGTGTTAGTAATGAGCAAATAGTTGTAGCATAAATAGTAGATAAAGGTAAATAAATAAAGGGGAGGGTAAATAAACACATTTCATGAGTGGATCCCAGACCTCACAACCACATAGGGCAATGGGTGTTTTTAGTCAGATCCTAATTGGGTTGTTGAGTTTTGATGGCGTAGAAGGCGCCTTGTCTTGTCTTGCCTTGTCTCTCAGATTGTTCACATCCTTGTGGAAGTTACCTGTGGTGTTGATGTTTAGGCCGAGGTAGGTGTAATTTTTTGTGTGTTCTAGGGCAACGGTGTCTAGATGGAGTTTGTATTTGTTGTCTTGGCTACTGGACCTTTTTAGGAACACCATTATTTTAGTCTTGAGTCAGGACCCAAGTCTGACAGAATCTGTGCAGAGTTACAGTGCCTTCAGAAAGCATTCATACCCCTTGATTTATTCCACATTTTGTTTAGTTACAGCCTGAACTCAAAATTGATTAAATATATATTTTTTTTTTTATCTCACCCATCAAGGACATCAAGGACAACAGCCACCCGAGCCACTGCCTGTTCACCCCGCTATCATCCAGAAGGCGAGGCCAGTACAGGTGCATCAAAGCAGGGACCGAGAGACTGAAAAACAGCTTCTATCTCAAGGCCATCAGACTGTTAAACAGCCACCACTAACATTGAGTGGCTGCTGCCAACATACTGACTCATCTCTAGCCACTTTAATAATGAAAAAATTGATGTAATAAATGTCACTAGCCGCTTTAATTAAACAATGCCACTTTATATAATGTTTAATGTTTTCAACTCCAGCTCACTTTAATAATGGAAATGGATGGAAATTGATGTAAAAAATATATCACTAGCCACTTTAAACAATGCCACTTTATATAAGGTTTACATACCCTACATTACTCATCTCATACTGTATGTATATACTGTACTCTATACCATCTACTGCATCTTGCCTATGCCGTTCTGTACCATCACTCATTCATATATTTTTAGGTTCATATTGTCATTAATTCCTTTACACTTGTGTGTATAAGGTAGTTGTTGTGAAATTGTTAGGTTAGATTACTTGTTAGATATTACTGCTTCGTCGGAACTAGAAGGACAAGCATTTCGCTACGCTTGCATTAACATCTGCTAACCATGTGTATGTGACCAATAACATCTGCTAACCATGTGTATGTGGCAAATACAATTTGATATGATTTGATTGATGAGGTGGAATGCATTTCAAATAAAACCTCTTAAGGATTTGCCCCTTTTTTTTCTCCAATTTTTGCCTAAAATCTAACTGCTTGTAGCTCAGGAACTGAAGCAAGGATATGCATATTCGTGGTACCATTTGAAAGGAAACACTTTGAAGTTTGTGGAAATGTGAAAGGAACATAGGAGAATATAACACATTAGATTTGGTTAAAGATAATACAAAGAAAAAAAAACTGTTTTTATTTTATTTTTTTGTACCATCATCTTTGAAATGCAAGAGAAAGGCCATAATGTATTATTCCAGCCCAGGTGCAATTTAGATTTTGGCCACTAGATGGCAACAGTGTACGTGCAACGTTTTAGACTGATCCAATGAACCATTGCATTTCTGTTCAAAATGTTGTATCAAGACTGCCCAAATGTGCCTAATTGATTTATTAATAATTTTTCGAATTCAAAACTGTGCACTCTCCTCAAACAATAGAATGGTATTATTTCACTGTAATAGCTACTGTAAATTACACAGTGCAGTTAGATTAACAAGAATGTAAGCTTTCTGTCAATATCAGATATGTCTATGTCCTGGGAAATGTTCTTGTTACTTACAACCTCATGCTAATCACATTAGCCTACGTTAACCCACTATTCCCCGGTAGGCCACCATTGTAAATAAGAATTTGTTCTTAACTGACTTGCCGAGTTAAATAAAGGTTAAATAAAAAACACAAAAAAATATGCATGAATCTACAGGTACCCACCCAACCAGGTTTAATGTTAGCTAGCTAAAATTAGGCTATAACTAGCCAAAGCAAATGGCTCTGAGATACGAATAATAAGATCATACACATAACGTTAGCTAGCGAGGCAGCCAGCTAACGTTAGCTAGCTAGCTAACAGTACACTAACTTGAAATGAAAATACTTTATTTCAAAATTAGAAATGTGTAACATCTGAAAATGTAGCTAGCTAGACTAACTTTACTAACTTACCTCCTGGTTCATCACCTCCTGGTTCATCACCTCCCCGGCCTGGTTAATCATTTCCTGGTTCATCACCTCCTGGTTCATCACCTCCTGGTTCATCACCTCCCTGGCCTGGTTAATCATTTCCTGGTTCATCACCTCCTGGTTAATCATCTCCTGGTTAATCATCTCCTGGTTCATCACCTCTTGGTTCATCACCTCCCCGGCCTGGTTAATCATTTCCTGGTTCATCACCTCCTGGTTCATCACCTCCTGGTTAATCATTTCCTGGTTCATCACCTCCTGGTTAATCATTTCCTGGTTCATCACCTCCTGGTTAATCATCTCCTGGTTAATCATCTCCTGGTTCATCACCTCCTGGTTCATCACCTCCTGGTTAATCATCTCCTGGTTAATCATCTCCTGGTTAATCATCTCCTGGTTCATCACCTCCTGGTTCATCACCTCCTGGTTAATCATCTCCTGGTTAATCATCTCCTGGTTAATCATCTCCTGGTTCATCACCTCCTGGTTTATCATCTCCCTGGCCTGGTTCATCACCTCCTGGTTCATCGCCTCCTGGTTCATTGCCTCCTCGGCCTGGTTCATCACCCTTTGCGTTATCATCTCCCAGGCCTGGTTCATCACCCCCTTGTTCATCCCTTCCCATCACCTTACAAAGAATCTTAGTAAGAGGATAGGGGCCTAAGATGCTCGATCAGGACAGAGTAAGAGGATGGGGGCCTATGTCCTGATCAGGAAAAACAGTTTATGTCGGAAGTTTACATACACCTTAGCCAAATACATTTAAACTCAGTTTTTCACAATTCCTGACATTTAATCCCAGTAAAAATTCCCTGTTTTAGGTCAGTTAGGATCACCACTTTATTTTAAGAATGTGAAATGTCAGAATAATAGTAGAGAGAATTATTTATTTCAGCTTTTATTTCTTTCATCACATTCCCACTGGGTCAGAAGTTTACATACACTCAATTAGTATTTGGTTGTATTGCCTTTAATTTTTTTTACTTAGGTCAAATATTTCGAGTAGCCTTCCACAAGCTTCCCAGAATAAGTTGGGTGAATTTTGTCCCATTCCTCCAAACAGAGCTGGTGTGACTGAATCAGGTTTGTAGGCCTCCTTGCTCGCACACGCTTGTTCAGTTCTGCCCACAAATTTTCTATAGGATTGAGGTCAGGGCTTTGTGATTGCCACTCCAATACCTTGACTTTGTTGTCCTTTAGCCATTTTACCACAACTTTGGAAGTATGCTTGGGGTCATTGTCCATTTGGAAAACCCATTTGCAACCAAGCTTTAAATTCCTGACTGATGTCTTGAGATGTTGCTTCAATATATCCACATAATTGTCCACGCAAAACATCCCCACAACATGATGCTGCCACCCCTGTGCTTCATGGTTGGGATGGTGTTCTTAGGCTTGCAAGCCTCCCCCTTCTCCCTCCAAACATAACAATGGTCATTATAGCCAAACAGTTCTATTTTTGTTTCATCAGACCAGAGGACAATTCTCCAAAAATAACGATCTTTGTCCCCATGTGCAGTTGCAAACCATAGTCTGGCTTTTTTATGGTGATTTTGGAGCAGTGGCTTCTTCCTTGCTGAATGGCCTTTCAGGTTATGTTGATATAGGACTCGTTTTACTGTGGATATAGATACTTTTGTACCTGTTTCCTCCAGCATCTTCACAGGGTCCTTTGCTGTTGTTCTGGGATTGATTTGCACTTTTCGCACCAAAGTACATTCATCTCTAGGAGACAGAATGCCTCTCCTTCCTGAGTGGTATGACGGCTGTGTGGTCCGATGGTGTTTATACTTGCATACTATTGTTTGTACAGATGAACTCAGCCTCTAGTATTTATGCTGCAGTAGTTTATGTGTCGGGGTCTAGGGTCAGTCTGTTATATCTGGAGTATTTCTCCTGTCTTATCCGGTGTCCTATGTGAATTCAAGTATACTCTCTCTAATTCTCTCTTTCTCTCTTTCTTTCTTTCTTTCTTTCTTTCTCTCTCTCGGAGGACCTGAGCCTTGTGTCCCCAGTCCACCTGGCCGTGCTGCTGCTCCAGTTTCAACTGTTCTGCCTGCGGCTATGGAACCCTGACCTGTTCACTGTGATTACTATTATTTGACCATGCTGGTCATTTATGAACATTTGAACATCTTGGGCCATGTTCTGTTATAATCTCCACCCGGCACAGCCAGAAGAGGACTGGCCACCCTCATAGCCTGGTTCCTCTCTAGGTTTCTTCCTAGGTTCTGGCCTTTCTAGGGAGTTTTTCCTAGCCACCGTGCTTCTACACCTGCATTGCTTGCTGTTTGGGGTTTTAGGCTGGGTTTCTGTACAGCACCTTGTGACAGCAGCTGATGTAAGAAGGGCTTTATAAATACATTTTTAAATTTGATTTGATGAACGTGGTACTTTCAGGCGTTTGGAAATTGCTCCTAAGGATGAACCAGACTTGTGGAGGTCTACAATTTTGGCTGATTTCTTTTGATTTTCACGTGATGACAAGCAAAGAGGCACTGAGTTTGAAGGTTGACCTTGAAATACATCCACAGGTTGACTCAAATTATATTACTTAGCCTATTATAAGCTTCTAAAGCCATGACATCATTTTCTGGAATTTTCCAAGCTGTTTAAAGGCACAGACAACTTAGTGTATGTAAACTTCTGAACCACTGGAATTGTGAAACAGTGAATTATAAGTGAAATAATCTGTCTGTAAACAATTGTTGGAAAAATTACTTGTGCCATGCACAAAGTAGATGCCCTAACAGACTTGCCAAAGCTATAGTTTGTTAACAAGAAATTTGTGGAGTGGTTGAAAAACGAGTTTTAATGACTCCAACCTAAGTGTATGTAAACTTCAAACTTCAACTGTAGGCTCCTATCCTCTTACTAAGATGCCTGATCAGGACATAGGCCCATATCCTTTTACTTTGTCCTGATCAGGCAACTTAGGCCCCTATCCTCTTACTAAGATGCCTGATCAGGACATAGGCCCATATCCTTTTACTTTGTCCTGATCAGGCATGTTAGTAATAGGATCAGGACATAGGTCCCTATTATCTTACTAAGATGCCTGATCAGGACGTCCCAATCCTCTTAGTAAGATGACTGACACTTTTATGTGGCATATCATTACCACATCTATATTGGTATAATTTCCCCATCATATGTATAGTCACATGGGAATATCTCGTCTCCCACGAAGACATACAACAAAGTTCTGGGACACTGTAAAGTCCATGGAGAATAAGAACACCTCCTCCCAGCTGCCCACTGCTCTGAGGCTAGGAAACATTGTCACCACCGATAAATCTGCTATAATTGAGAATTTCAATAAGCATTTCTCTACGGCTGGCTATGCTTTCCACATCGCTACCCCGGTCAACTGCCCGGTACCCTGCACAGCAACCCGCCATAGCCCCCACCATTTCTCCTTTACCCAAATCCAGATAGCCGATGTTCTGAAAGAGCTGCAAAATCTGGATCCCTACAAATCAGCCGGGATAGACAATCTGGACCCTCTCTTTCTAAAATTATCTGCCGAAATTGTTGCAACCCCTATTACTAGCCTGTTCAACCTCTCTTTCGAATCGTCTGAGATTCCCAAAGATTGGAAAGCTGCCGCAGTCATCCCCCTCTTCAAAGGGGATCCCCCTCTCCCAAACTGCTACAGACCTATATCTATCCTACCCTGTCTTTCTAAGGTCTTTGAAAGCCAAGTCAACAAACAGATTACTGAACATTTCGAATCCCACCATACCTTCTCCGCTATGCAATCTGGTTTCAGAGCTGGTCATGGGTGCACCTCAGCCACGCTCAAGGTTCTAAATGACATCATAACCGCCATCGATAGGAGACATTACTGTGCAGCCGTATTCATCGACCTGGCCAAGGCTTTCGACTCTGTCACTCACAACATTCTTATTGGCAGACTCGACAGCCTTGGTTTCTCAAATGATTGCCTCGCCTGGTTTACCAACTACTTCTCTGATAGAGTTCAGTGTGTCAAATTGGAGGGCCTGTTGTCTGGACCTCTGACAGTCTCTATGGGTGTGCCACAGGGTTCAATTCTCGGGCCGACTCTCTTTTCTGTATAGAACAATGATGTTGCTCTTGCTGCTGGTGATTCTCTGATCCACCTCTACGCAGACGACACCATTCTGTATACTTCTGGCCCCTCCTTGGACACTGTGTTAACTAACCTCCAGACGAGCTTCAATGCCATAAAACTCTCCTTCCGTGGCCTCCAACTGCTCTTAAACGCAAGTAAAACTAATTGCATGCTTTTCAATCGATCGCTGCCCGCACCTGCTCCCCCATCCAGCATCACTACTCTGGACGGCTCTGACTTAGAATACGTGGACAACTACAAATACCTGGGTGTCTGGTTAGACTGTAAACTCTCCTTCCAGACTCATATTAAGCATCTCCAATCCAACATTAAATCTAGAATTGGCTTCCTATATCGCAACAAAGCATCGTTCACTCATGCTGCCAAACATACCCTCGTAAAACTGACCATCCTACCGATCCTCGACTTCGGTGATGTCATCTATAAAATAGCCTCCAACACTCTACTCAACAAACTGGATGCAATTTATCACAGTGCCATCCATTTTGTCACCAAAGCCCCATACACTACCCACCATTACCGACCTGTACGCTCTCGTTGGTTGGCCCTTGCTTCATACTCGTCGCCAAACCCACTGGCTACAGGTTATCTACAAGTCTCTGCTAGGTATAAAGCCCCGCCTTATATCAGCTCACTGGTCACCATAGCAGCACCCACTCGTAGCACTCACTCCAGCAGGTATATCTAATTGGTCACCCCCAAAGCCAATTCCTCCTTTGGTCGTCTTTCCTTCCAGTTCTCTGCTGCCCATGACTGGAACAAATTGCAAAAATCTCTGAAGCTGGAGACTCACATCTCCCTCACTAGCTTTAAGCACCAGCTGTCAGAACATTTTACAGATCACTGCACCTGTACTTTGCCTATCTGTAAACAGCCCATCTATCTACCTACCTCATCCCCATAGTGGTATTTATTTAGTTATTTGTCTCCTTTGCACCCCAGTATCTCTACTTGCACATTCATCTTCTGCCGATCTACCATTCCAGTGTTTAATTGCTATATTATAACGTCAACAAAACTAAGGAGATGATTGTGGACTTCAGGAAACAGCAGAGGGAACACCCCCCCATCCACATCGATGGAACAGTAGTGGAGAGGGTAGCAAGTTTTAAGTTCCTCGGCATACACATCACAGACAAACTGAATTGGTCCACTCACACAGACAGCATCGTGAGGAAGGCGCAGCAGCGCCTCTTCAACCTCAGGAGGCTGAAGAAATTCGGCTTGTCACCAAAAGCACTCACAAACTTCTACAGATGCACAATCGAGAGCATCCTGGCGGGCTGTATCACCGCCTGGTATGGCAACTGCACCGCCCTCAACCGTAAGGCTCTCCAGAGGGTAGTGAGGTCTGCACAACGCATCACCGGGGGCAAACTACCTGCCCTCCAGGACACCTACACCACCCGATGCTACAGGAAG
Organism: Oncorhynchus tshawytscha; assembly: GCF_018296145.1. NCBI lineage: Eukaryota > Metazoa > Chordata > Actinopteri > Salmoniformes > Salmonidae > Oncorhynchus > Oncorhynchus tshawytscha. The sequence continues at coordinate 44,790,545 of NC_056449.1, read as the reverse complement.
GCCATAAAGATCATCAAGGACATTAACCACCGAGCCACTGCCTGTTCACCCCGCTGTCATCCAGAAGGCGAGGTCAGTACAGGTGCATCAAAGCTGGGACCGAGAGACTGAAAAACAGCTTCTATCTCAAGGCCATCAGACTGTTAAACAGCCACCACTAACATTGAGTGGCTACTGCCAACACACTGTCAATGACACTGACTCTACTCCAGCCACTTTAATCATGGGAATTGATGGGAAATGATGTAAATATATCACTAGCCACTTTAAACAATGCTACCTTATATAATGTTACTTACCCTACATTATTCATCTCATATGCATACGTAGATACTGTACTCTATATCATCGACTGCATCCTTATGTAATACATGTATCACTAGCCACTTTAACTATGCCACTTGGTTTACATACTCATCTCATATGTATATACTGTACTCGATATCATCTACTGTATCTTGCCTATGCTGCTCTGTACCATCACTCATTCATATATCCTTATGTACATATTCTTTATCCCCTTACACTGTGTATAAGACAGTAGTTTTTTTGGAATTGTTAGTTAGATTACTTGTTCGTTATTACTGCATTGTCGGAACTAGAAGCACAAGCATTTCGCTACACTCGCATTAACATCTGCTAACCATGTGTATGTGACAAATAAAATTTGATTTGATTTAATTACTTCGCCACCATGGCCTATTTATTTCCTTAACTTACCTCATTTGCACTCACTGTATATAGACTTTTTTGTTTTCTTTTGTTCTACTGTATTATTGACTGTATGTTTTGTTTATTCCATGTGTAACTCTGTGTTGTTGTATGTGTCGAATTGCTACGCTTTATCTTGGCCTGGTCGCAGTTGTTAATGAGAACTAGTTCTCAACCTACCTGGTTAAATAAAGGTGAAATAATAAATACATAAATAAACATACAGGCTCGGTGTCTGGGTCATAAAAATGCTGTAGAATTGCAGGAACTCTCACGTAGGGCCTCCAAAAAGCGAGGGCCGGCCCAGTTGCGGCTGCTACCAGGGTTCGTCTCTGTCGTCTCTCCAGCTAATAGAATACAGCTGCTACAGTTTTTCTCAGGAAGGTAAATTCTGATTTAGTTAATGGTGCACAATAATCTGTTAATAATAACACAGCCCATAAATATAGAGCCTACATCTACCAATCAACATCTACCAATCAACATCTACCAATCAACGTCTACCAATCAACATCTACCAATCAACGTCTACCAATCAACATCTACCAATCAACATCTACCAATCAACGTCTACCAATCAACGTCTACCAATCAACGTCTACCAATCAACATCTACCAATCAACATCTACCAATCAACGTCTACCAATCAACGTCTACCAATCAACGTCTACCAATCAATGTCTACCAATCAACATCTACCAATCAACATCTACCAATCAACATTGACCAGTCAACATCTACCACACTGTCAGAAAACAGTCAGAACTCCACCCAGCCCTAACTAGTCAGAACACCACCCAGCCCTAACTGGTCAGAACACCACCCAGCCCTAACTAGTCAGAACACCACCCAGCCCAAACTAGTCAGAACTCCACCCAGCCCTAACTAGTCAGAACTCCACCCAGCCCTAACTAATCAGAACTGCACCCAGCCCTAACTAGTCAGAACTCCACCCAGCCCTAACTAGTCAGAACTCTACCCAGCCCTAACTAGTCAGAACACCACCCAGCCCTAACTAGTCAGAACTCTACCCAGCCCTAACTAGTCAGAACTCCCCAGCCCTAACTAGTCAGAACTCTACCCAGCCCTAACTAGTCAGAACTCCCCCAGCCCTAACTAGTCAGAACTCCCCAGCCCTAACTAGTCAGACCTCCACCCAGCCTTAACTAGTCAGAACTCCACCCAGCCCTAACTAGTCAGAACACCATCCAGCCCTAACTAGTCAGAACACCACCCAGCCCTAGTCAGAACTCCACCCAGCCCTAACTAGTCAGAACTCTACCCAGCCCTAACTAGTCAGAACTCTACCCAGCCCTAACTAGTCAGAACACCACCCAGACCTAGTCAGAACTCCACCCAGCCCTAACTAGTCAGAACTCTACCCAGCCCTAACTAGTCAGAACACCACCCAGCCCTAACTAGTCAGAACTCTACCCACCCCTAACTAGTCAGAACACCACCCAGCCCTAGTCAGAACTCCACCCAGCCCTAACTAGTCAGAACTCTACCCAGCCCTAACTAGTCAGAACTCTACCCAGCCCTAACTAGTCAGAACACCACCCAGACCTAGTCAGAACTCCACCCAGCCCTAACTAGTCAAAACTCTACCCAGCCCTAACTAGTCAGAACACCACCCAGCCCTAACTAGTCAGAACTCCACCCAGCCCTAACTAGTCAGAACTCTACCCACCCCTAACTAGTCAGAACTCTACCCAGCCCTAACTAGTCAGAACTCCCCCAGCACTAACTAGTCAGAACTCCACCCAGCCCTAACTAGTCAGAACACCACCCAGCCCTAGTCAGAACTCCACCCAGCCCTAACTAGTCAGAACTCTACCCAGCCCTAACTAGTCAGAACACCACCCAGACCTAGTCAGAACTCCACCCAGCCCTAACTAGTCAGAACTCTACCCAGCCCTAACTAGTCAGAACACCACCCAGCCCTAACTAGTCAGAACTCCACCCAGCCCTACCTAGTCAGAACTCCACCTTGCCCTAACTAGTCAGAACTCTACCCAGCCCTAACTAGTCAGAACTCTACCCAGCCCTAACTAGTCAGAACTCCACCCAGCCCTAACTAGTCAGAACTCTACCCACCCCTAACTAGTCAGAACTCTACCCAGCCCTAACTAGTCAGAACTCCCCCAGCACTAACTAGTCAGAACTCCACCCAGCCCTAACTAGTCAGAACTCCACCAGCCCTAACTAGTCAGAACTCCACCCAGCCCTAACTAGTCAGAACTCTACCCAGCCATAACTAGTCAGAACTATACCCAGCCCTACCTAGTCAGAACTATATCCAGCCCTAACTAGTCAGAACTCCACCAACCCTAACTAGTCAGAACTCCTAAAGAAGACCAGTCTGCCCCTTAGTATAGGAGGGCCCTTGACCCTGGGATTAGTAAAACATACAGGGAGGCTCCTACCCCCACTTGTATCAGTCAGTCTTTCTATCCTGATTCCTGTCTGTGCATGTCTGACTGTTTTGACAGCCTAGCAGGACAAAGAGAGAGACTCTACTAACATAGTGTTCTGGGCTGTTTTGACAGCATACCAGGATACAGAGAGAGACGCTACTAACATAGTGTTCTGGGCTGTTTTGACAGCCTAGCAGGATACAGAGAGAGACTCTACTAACATAGTGTTCTGGGCTGTTTTGACAGCATACCAGGATACAGAGAGAGACTCTACTAACATAGTGTTCTGGGCTGTTTTGACAGCCTAGCAGGATACAGAGAGAGACTCTACTAACATAGTGTTCTGGGCTGTTTTGACAGCCTAGCAGGATACAGAGAGAGACTCTACTAACATAGTGTTCTGGGCTGTTTTGACAGCCTAGCAGGAAACAGAGAGAGACTCTACTAACATAGTGTTCTGATCTGGGAGTGGCGTTCCCATGTCTTTATCTGTTCTTTATCTGTTCCTTCTTGTCAAACTGTAAATTCCTCCGGCTTCTTTTAAGAAATGAATGTTAAGCAATTCACATATGCAGTCATTCATGTTATTTTGTAAGCATTCACAAATAGTCACTCACAGCTAAATCAGTTATAGCAAATTTCTATCAACAGGTTAAATGTGGAATCAGAGGGAAACCAACTCTAGACCACTTTTACTCCACACATAGAGACGCGTACAAAGCTCTCCCTCGCCCTGCATTTGGCAAATCTGACCATAACTCTATCCTCTTGATTCCTGCTTACAATCTAAAATTAAAGCAGGAAGCACCCGTGACTAGAATAACAAAGTGGTCAGATGAAGCAGATGCTAAACTACAGGACTGTTTTGCACAGACTGGAATATGTTCTGGGATTCTTCCGATGGCAGTGAGGAGTACACCACATCAGTCACTGGCTTTATCAATAAGTGCATCGAGGACGTCGTCCCCACAGTGACTGTACGTGCTCAGTCCCCTCCTGTACTCCCTGTTCACTCATGACTGCACAACCAGGCACAACTCCAACACCATCATTAAGTTTGCTGATGACACAACAGTGGTAGCCCTGATCACCGACAACTATGAGACAGCCTATAGGCAGGAGGCCAGAGACCTGACCATGTGGTGCAAGGACAACAACCCCTCCCTTAATGTGATCAAGAAAAAGAAGCTGATTGTGGACTACAGGAAAAGGAGGACCGAGAACGCCCCCATTCTTTCTTGCATCGTTGGCTAAGGGCTTGTGAGCATTTCACTGTGAGGTCTACACCTGTAGTATTCAGCATTTCACTGTGAGGTCTACACCTGTAGTATTCAGCATTTCACTGTGAGGTCTACTACACCTGTAGTATTCAGCATTTCACTGTGAGGTCTACACCTGTAGTATTCAGCATTTCACTGTGAGGTCTACACCTGTTGTATTTAGCATTTCACTGTGAGGTCTACACCTGTTGTATTCAGCATTTCACTGTAAGGTCTACTACACCTGTAGTATTCAGCATTTCACTGTAAGGTCTAATACACCTGTTGTATTCAGCATTTCACTGTGAGGTCTACTACACCTGTTGTATTCAGCATTTCACTGTGAGGTCTACTACACCTGTTTTATTCAGCATTTCACTGTGAGGTCTACTACACCTGTTGTATTCAGCATTTCACTGTGAGGTCTACTACACCTGTTGTATTCAGCATTTCACTGTGAGGTCTACTACACCTGTTGTATTCAGCATTTCACTGTGAGGTCTACACCTGTTGTATTCAGCATTTCACTGTGAGGTCTACTACACCTGTAGTATTCAGCATTTCACTGTGAGGTCTACACCTGTAGTATTCAGCATTTCACTGTGAGGTCTACTACACCTGTAGTATTCATCATTTCACTGTGAGGTCTACACCTGTTGTATTCAGCATTTCACTGTGAGGTCTACTACACCTGTTGTATTCAGCATTTCACTGTGAGGTCTACTACACCTGTTGTATTCAGCATTTCACTGTGAGGTCTACACCTGTTGTATTCAGCATTTCACTGTGAGGTCTACTACACCTGTTGCAGTCATTCATGTTATTGTGTAAATATTCACAGTCATTCAGGTTATTGTGTAAATATTCACAGTCATTCCAACAGCACCTTATTCTGCTGAGTAAAATAAATGTTTTCATGAGATAAAGGAGGAAGAAGGAAGGACCCACTGGGCACAGACGTCAGTTCAACATCTAGTTTTGTTTTACATTGAGTTGTCAACTTACCTGAATTCAACATGAAATCAACTAAAATGGTCACCATGTGGTTAGATTGAGGTTAAAAGTTGGGTGATAAAAGACTAACTGTCCTTATGTTGATGACTTTTTCCTATCCAATCAGTTTTCCGTGTTGATTCAACGTCATCACATTGCATTTTTTTGGTTCAAATGATGTGGAATCAATGTTGACTCAAGCAGTTTTTGCCTCACAGCTAAATCCCCAAACTAATGCAATCAAGTTGGCTGGCCTTCTACTCTGTGTGTGCAGTTGCACCTCTGGCATGCAACAACATGTCTGTTTCTCCATTATTGACTCACCACCCACCCACCCACACACACACACACACACACACACACACACACACACACACACACACACACACACACACACACACACACACACACACACCACCCACCCACCCACCCACCCACCCACCCACACACACACACACACCCACCCACCCACCCACCCACCCACACACACACACACACACCCACACACACACACCCACCCACCCACCCACCCACACACACACACACACACACCACCCACCCACCCACCCACCCACACACACACACACACACACACACACACACACACACACACACACACACACACACACACACACACACACACACACACACACACACACACACACAGCAGATGTGTATAACACATGTTCAATTGACACATAATAGCAGTCTGTGTGTCTGTCTAACAACTCATGTCCTAAACTCTCCATCAAATCTTATTACATTGTATCCTTCCTGCCTGCCTGTACTCTCTCTCTCTCTCTCTCTCTCTCTCTCTCTCTCTCTCTCTAATTCAATTCAATTCAAGGGGCTTTTAAATTTAAAAAATTTACCTTTATTTAACTAGGCAAGTCAGTTAAGAACAAATTCTTATTTTCAATGACGGCCTAGGAACAGTGGGTTAACTGCCTGTTCAGGGGCAGAACGACAGATTTGTACCTTGTCAGCTCAGGGGTTTGGAACTTGCAACCTTCCGGTTACTAGTCCAACGCTCTAACCAGCAGGCTACCCTGCCGCCCCAAAAGGGGCTTTGTTGGCATGGGAAACATGTGTTAACATTGCCAAAGCAAGTGAGGTAGATAATATACAAAAGTGAAATAAACAATAAAAATTAACAGTAAACATTACACATACAGAAGTTTCAAAACAATAAAGACATTACAAATGTCATATTATATATATTAATACAATGTTGTAACAATGTACAAATGGTCTCTCGCTCTCTCTCTCTCTCTCATTTGAGGGAAAGAGAGAGGTGGAGAAAGAGAGAGAGACAGAGAGAGAGAGAGGTGGAGAGAGAGAGACTGGCAGAGAGAGAGACAGACAGACAGACAGACAGACAGACAGACTGTCTGTCTGTCTGTCTGTCTCTCTGCTAGTCTGTCTCTCTCTCTCCACCTCTCTCTCTCTCTCTCCACCTCTCTCTCTCTCTGTCTCTCTCTCTTTCCCTCAATTCAATTCAAAAGATTTTATTGGCATGGGAAACATATATTAACATTGCCAAAGCAAGTGAAATAAATAAAAACCAAGTGAAATAAACAAAAATTAACAGTAAACATTACACTCACAAAAGTTCCAAAGGAATAAAGACATTTCAAATGTTATGTCTATATAAAGTGTTGTACTGATGTGCAAATAGTTAAAGTACAGAAAATAAATAACCATAAATATGGGTTGTATTTATGTACTATATATACTGTATGGGTTGTATTTATGTACTATATATACTGTATGGGTTGTATTTATGTACTATATATACTGTATGTGTTGTATTTATGTACTATATATACTGTATGTGTTGTATTTATGTACTATATATACTGTATGGGTTGTATTTATGTACTATATATACTGTATGGGTTGTATTTATGTACTATATATACTGTATGGGTTGTATTTATGTACTATATATACTGTATGTGTTGTATTTATGTACTATATATACTGTATGTGTTGTATTTATGTACTATATATACTGTATGGGTTGTATTTATGTACTATATATACTGTATGTGTTGTATTTATGTACTATATATACTGTATGGGTTGTATTTATGTACTATATATACTGTATGTGTTGTATTTATGTACTATATATACTGTATGGGTTGTATTTATGTACTATATATACTGTATGTGTTGTATTTATGTACTATATATACTGTATGTGTTGTATTTATGTACTATATATACTGTATGGGTTGTATTTATGTACTATATATACTGTATGTGTTGTATTTATGTACTATATATACTGTATGGGTTGTATTTATGTACTATATATACTGTATGTGTTGTATTTATGTACTATATATACTGTATGTGTTGTATTTATGTACTATATATACTGTATGTGTTGTATTTATGTACTATATATACTGTATGGGTTGTATTTATGTACTATATATACTGTATGTGTTGTATTTATGTACTATATATACTGTATGGGTTGTATTTATGTACTATATATACTGTATGTGTTGTATTTATGTACTATATATACTGTATGTGTTGTATTTATGTACTATATATACTGTATGTGTTGTATTTATGTACTATATATACTGTATGGGTTGTATTTATGTACTATATATACTGTATGGGTTGTATTTATGTACTATATATACTGTATGTGTTGTATTTATGTACTATATATACTGTATGTGTTGTATTTATGTACTATATATACTGTATGTGTTGTATTTATGTACTATATATACTGTATGTGTTGTATTTATGTACTATATATACTGTATGTGTTGTATTTATGTACTATATATACTGTATGTGTTGTATTTATGTACTATATATACTGTATGTGTTGTATTTATGTACTATATATACTGTATGTGTTGTATTTATGTACTATATATACTGTATGTGTTGTATTTATGTACTATATATACTGTATGTGTTGTATTTATGTACTATATATACTGTATGTGTTGTATTTATGTACTATATATACTGTATGTGTTGTATTTATGTACTATATATACTGTATGTGTTGTATTTATGTACTATATATACTGTATGGGTTGTATTTATGTACTATATATACTGTATGGGTTGTATTTATGTACTATATATACTGTATGGGTTGTATTTATGTACTATATATACTGTATGTGTTGTATTTATGTACTATATATACTGTATGGGTTGTATTTATGTACTATATATACTGTATGGGTTGTATTTATGTACTATATATACTGTATGTGTTGTATTTATGTACTATATATACTGTATGGGTTGTATTTATGTACTATATATACTGTATGGGTTGTATTTATGTACTATATATACTGTATGGGTTGTATTTATGTACTATATATACTGTATGTGTTGTATTTATGTACTATATATACTGTATGTGTTGTATTTATGTACTATATATACTGTATGGGTTGTATTTATGTACTATATATACTGTATGGGTTGTATTTATGTACTATATATACTGTATGTGTTGTATTTATGTACTATATATACTGTATGTGTTGTATTTATGTACTATATATACTGTATGGGTTGTATTTATGTACTATATATACTGTATGTGTTGTATTTATGTACTATATATACTGTATGTGTTGTATTTATGTACTATATATACTGTATGTGTTGTATTTATGTACTATATATACTGTATGTGTTGTATTTATGTACTATATATACTGTATGTGTTGTATTTATGTACTATATATACTGTATGGGTTGTATTTACAATGGTGTTTGTTCTGCACTGGTTGCCCTTTTCTTGTGGCAACAGGTCACACATCTTGCTGCTGTGATGGCACACAGTGGTATCTCACCCAGTAGATATGGGAGTTTATCAAAATTGAGTTTGTTTTTTAATTATTTGTGTGTCTGTGTAATCTGAGGGACATATGTGTCTCTAATATGGTCATACATTTGGCAGGAAGTTAGGAAGTGCAGCTCAGTTTCCACCTCATTTTGTGGGCAGTGTGCACATAGCCTGTCTTCTCTTGAGAGCCATTGTTGCCTACGGCGGCCTTTCTCAATAGCAAGGCTATGCTCACTGAGTCTGTACATAGTCAAAGCTTTCCTTAAGTTTGGGTCAGTCACAGTGGTCAGGTATTCTGCCACTGTGTACTCTCTGTTTAGGGTCAGTCACAGTGGTCAGGTATTCTGCCACTGTGTACTCTCTGTTTAGGGTCAGTCACAGTGGTCAGGTATTCTGCCACTGTGTACTCTCTGTTTAGGGTCAGTCACAGTGGTCAGGTATTCTGCCACTGTGTACTCTCTGTTTAGGGTCAGTCACAGTGGTCAGGTATTCTGCCACTGTGTCCTCTCTGTTTAGGGCCAAATAGCATTCTAGTTTGCTCAGTTTCTTAAATTCTTTCCAATGTGTCAAGTAATTATCTTTTTGTTTTCTCATGATTTGGTTGGGTCTAATTGTGTTGCTGTCCTGGGGCTCTGTGAGGTCTGTTTGTGTTTGTGAACAGAGCCCCAGGACCAGCTTGCTTAGGGGACTCGTCTCCAGGTTCATCTCTCTGTAGGTGATGGCTTTGTTATGGAAGGTTTGGGAATCGCTTACTTTTAGGTGGTCGTAGAATTGAACGTCTCTTTTCTGGATTTTGATTATTAGCGTGTATCAGCCTAATTCTGCTCTGCGTGCATTATTTGGTGTTTTACATTGTTCACAGGGGATATTTTTGCAGAATTCTGCATGCAGAATCTGAATTTGGTGTTTGTCTCATTTTGTGAATTCTTGGTTGGTGAGTGGACCCCAGACCTCACAACCATAAAGGGCAATGGGTTCTGTAACTGATTCAAGTATTTTTAGCCAGATTGTATGTTAAATATTATGTTCCTTTTGACGGCATAGAAGGCCCTTCTTGCCTTGTCTCTCAGATCGTTCACAGGTTTGTGGAAGTTACCTGTGGCACTGATGTTCAGGCCGAGGTAGGTATAGTTTTTTATGTGCTCTAGGGCAACGATGTCTAGGTGGTATTTGTATTTGTGGTCCTGGAGACTGGACCTTTTTTGGAACACCATTATTTTTGTCTTACTGAGATTTACTGTCAGGGCCTAGGCCTGGCCAGGTCTGGCAGAATCTGTGCAGAAGATCTAGGCGCTGCTGTAGGCCCTCCTTGGTTGGTGACAGATCATCAGCAAACAGTAGAATTCAGATTCTAGTAATGCCGGGTGCTGCAGACTGTTCTAGTGCACTCGCCAATTCGTTGATTTATGTGACCCGCTTCAGGAAACTAGGCGTACATCACAAGTCACGACTTCACAGGAGAGCAGTTTGAACGTACAAAACATGTTTTTACCAAAACATGTGTGTCATTCTCAAAACCTTTGGTTTAGTAGTGGTGATAAAAACATGTTTTGTACGGTCAAATGGCGTTCGTATTTTATTTGCATTTTAGTAGGAACTCCCTGCTGTATTGGATTCCGCTGCCAGCAGCGTTTTCATCATTTAGTCCGTTCGTAGCGGGTATGTACACCATCAACAAGATCAGCCCAACACCCCACCACTGTGAATCCATGGTTGGCAGATTGTTTGTAAACTAAGTGTACAAATTAAAAACATAAAAGAACGCCAAGCCAAATGTCACACACAGTGCAGGATGCAACAGAGCCGCTCAAAATCCATGTTATCATGTGTGTGTACAGTAGTGGCCAAAAGTTTTGAGAATGACACAAATATGCATTTTCGCAAAGTCTGTTGCCTCAGTTTGTATGATGGCAATTTGCATATACTCCAGAATGTTATGAAGAGTAATCAGATGAATTGCAATTAATTGCAAAGTCCCTCTTTGCCATGCTAATAAACTGCACACACTACTACTAAAGTGCAAATAAAATACGAACGCCATGGATAACCCAATCTAATCCCTGATTGTCTGCGAGTGGAAACCCAAATGCAAACGTGGAAAATGCGGGGAATCAGACAAAGACTTAAAAAATGTAAGAACCAACTTCCCTTACCCACCACCTTGCTGATTAATGCCCAGTCACTGAGGGGGAAGCGGATGAGCTGTCAGCCAATCTGCGCCAGTCACTGAGGGGGGAGAGGATGAGCTGTCAGCGAATCTGTGCCAGTCACTGAGGGGGGAGAGGATGAGCTGTCAGCAACTCTGTGCCAGTCACTGAGGGGGAAGAGGATGAGCTGTCAGCGACTCTGTGCCAGTCACTGAGGGGGAGGGATTGAGCTGTCAGCGAATCTGTGCCAGTCACTGAGGGGGAAGAGGATGAGCTGTCAGCAACTCTGTGCCAGTCACTGAGGGGAAATGGATGAGCTGTCAGCGAATCTGTGCCAGTCACTGAGGGGGAAGAGGATGAGCTGTCAGCAACTCTGTGCCAGTCACTGAGGGGGAAGAGGATGAGCTGTCAGCGACTCTGTGCCAGTCACTGAGGGGGAAGGATAAGCTGTCAGCGAATCTGTGCCAGTCACTGAGGGGGAGGGATGAGCTGTCAGCAATCTGTGCCAGTCACTGAGGGGGAAGAGGATGAGCTGTCAGCGACTCTGTGCCAGTCACTGAGGGGGAAAGAGGATGAGCTGTCAGCGACTCTGTGCCAGTCACTGAGGGGGAGAGGATGAGCTGTCAGCGACTCTGTGCCAGTCACTGAGGGGGAGAAGGATGAGCTGTCAGCAAATCTGTGCCAGTCACTGAGGGGGAGGGATGAGCTGTCAGCGACTCTGTGCCAGTCACTGAGGGGGAAGAGGATGAGCTGTCAGCGACTCTGTGCCAGTCACTGAGGGGGAAGAGGATGAGCTGTCAGCAACTCTGCGCCAGTCACTGAGGGGGAGAGGATGAGCTGTCAGCGACACTGTGCCAGTCACTGAGGGGGAAGAGGATGAGCTGTCAGCAACTCTGTGCCAGTCACTGAGGGGGGGAACAGGATGAGCTGTCAGCGACTCTGTGCCAGTCACTGAGGGGGAAGCAGATGAGCTGTCAGCGACTCTGTGCCAGTCACTGAGGGGGAAGAGGATGAGCTGTCAGCAACTCTGCGCCATTCACTGAGGGGGAAGAGGATGAGCTGTCAGCGACTCTGCGCCAGTCACTGAGGGGATGAGCTGTCAGCGACTCTGCGCCAGTCACTGAGGGGGAAGAGGATGAGCTGTCAGCGACTCTGTGCCAGTCACTGAGGGCGAAAGCAGATGAGCTGTCAGCGACTCTGCGCCAGGTCTCCAGGGTGTTTTGACTGTACTATGTGGGAGGTGTTTTGTCTCCAGGGGTGTTTTGACTGTACTATGTGGGAGGCGTTTTGTCTCCAGGTGTGTTATGACTGTACTATCTGGGAGGTATTTGGTCTCCAGGGGTGTTTTGACGATACTATGTTGGAGATATAACACTTGTCTCCAGGGGTGTTTTGACTGTACTATGTGGGAGGTATTTGGTCTTCATGGTGTTTGGACTGTACTATGTGGGAGGTATTTGGTCTCCAGGTTTTTTTTGACTGTACTATGTGGGAGTTATCTGGTTTCCAGGGGTGTTTTGACTGTACTATGTGTGTGGTATTTGGTCTCCAGGGTGTTTTGACTGTACTGTGTGGGAGGTATTTGGTCTCCAGGGTGTTTGGACTGTACTATGTGGGAGATATTTGGTCTCCAGGGGTGTTTTGACTGTACTATGTGGGAGGTATCTGGTCTCCAGGGGTGTTTTGACTGTACTATGTGGGAGATATAACACTTGTCTCCAGGGGTGTTTTGACTGTACTATGTGGGAGGTATCTGGTCTCCAGGGGTGTTTTGACTGCCCGGTACCCTGCACAGCAACCCGCCATAGCCCCCACCATTTCTCCTTTACCCAAATCCAGATAGCCGATGTTCTGAAAGAGCTGCAAAATCTGGATCCCTACAAATCAGCCGGGATAGACAATCTGGACCCTCTCTTTCTAAAATTATCTGCCGAAATTGTTGCAACCCCTATTACTAGCCTGTTCAACCTCTCTTTCGAATCGTCTGAGATTCCCAAAGATTGGAAAGCTGCCGCAGTCATCCCCTTTATTCTGTTAGGAACGGCACAAAATTGCACGTCATGCAATGCACGTCTCACCATCCAACTCTGCACTCACGCACGCTGGTTTGGTGCTTGTTCACTGGGACGATTCTAACTGGAACATCCCCCCTCGTAAGCAAGCTACGCAAACCGGCCAATAAGATGCCATGTTGAGTAGGTGAAGGCAAGACAAACTCAAACCAAAAACCCATTGGCTTAACAATAAAGTGGCAAGGGGAATCACCAATATAACCCTGTTACATTTAGAACATCAGACTGTTGAACAACAACTTTCTCATACATTTGTAATGATGCTTCCATTTGTTTTACCTCCGACACAAAGCTGTCTGTTTCAAATCTTGAGAAGAAAACATTCAGTTCATTAGCCATGTTCTGGCCCTCATATCTCCCAAGGTCAGCACTAGCACTGGTTTTCCCCTGCCTATGTGGGGGGCACTAGCTATGGATTTAATCCCTTGCCAGGTCACCCTTGCGTTTCCTGAGGAGACGGTCCTCTCCACCCTTTGCTTGTATGCCTCCTATTCCACCAGTATCTCTTTTGATCTCACATCGAAAATCAAATCAAGAATCGGCTTTCTATTCCCGAACAAAGCCTCCTTCACTCACGCCGCCAAACTTACCCTAGTAAAACTGACTATCCTACCGATCCTCGACTTCGGCGATGTCATCTACAAAATTGCTTCCAACACTCTACTCAGCAAACTGGATGCAGTTTATCACAGTGCCATCCGTTTTGTCACTAAAGCACCTTATACCACCCACCACTGCGACTTGTATGCTCTAGTCGGCTGGCCCTCGCTACATATTCGTCGCCAGACCCACTGGCTCCAGGTCATCTACAAGTCCATGCTAGGTAAAGCTCCGCCTTATCCCAGTTCACTGGTCACGATGGCAACACCCATCCGCAGCATGTGCTCCAGCAGGTGTATCTCACTGATCATCCCTAAAGCCAACACCTCATTTGGCCGCCTTTCATTCCAGTTCTCTGCTGCCTGTGACTGGAACGAATTGCAAAAATCGCTGAAGTTGGAGACTTTTATCTCCCTCACCAACTTCAAACATCTGCTATCTGAGCAGTTAACCGATCGCTGCAGCTGTACATAGTCTATCGGTAAATAGCCCACCCATTTTTACCTACCTCATCCCCATACTGTTTTTATTTATTTACTTTTCTGCTCTTTTGCACACCAATATCTCTACCTGTACATGACCATCTGATCATTTATCACTCCAGTGTTATTAATCTGCAAAATTGTAATTATTCGCCTACCTCCTCATGCCTTTTGCACACAATGTATATAGACTCCCCTTTTTTTTCTTTTGTTTTCTACTGTTATTGACTTGTTAATTGTTTACTCCATGTGTAACTCTGTGTTGTCTGCTCACACTGCTATGCTTTATCTTTGCCAGGTCGCAGTTGCAAATGAGAACTTGTTCTCAACTAGCCTACCTGGTTAAATAAAGGTGAAATAAAAAATACATTTTAAAAAAGCAACACTGAAGCATGCACAAGAGCACCAGCTGTTCTGGATGACTGTGTGATCACACTCTTGGTAGCCGATGTGAACAAAATCTTTAAACAGGTCAACATTCACAAAGCCGCTGGGCCAGACGGATTACCAGGACGTGTACTCAGAGCAGACCAACTGTTTCAACCTCTCCCTGACCCAGTCTGTAATACCTACATGTTTCAAACAGACCACCATAGTCCCTGTGCCCAAGGAAGCGAAGGTAACCTGCCGAAATGATTACCGCCCCGTGGCACTCACGTCGGTAGCCATTAAATGCTTTGAAAGGCTGGACATGGCTCACATCAACAGCATCCTCCCGGACACCCTAGACCCACTCCAATTCGCATACTGCCCTAACAGATCCACAGATGACGCACTCTTAATCGCACTCCACACTGACCTTTCTCACCTGGACAAAAGGAACACCTATGTGAGAATGCTGTTCATTGACTACAGCTCAGCGTTCAACACCATATTGCCCACGAAGTTCATCACTAAGCTAAGGACTCTGGGACTAAGAACCTCCCTCTGCAACTGGATCATGGACTTCCTGATGGGCCGCCCCCAGGTGGTAAGAGTAGGCAACAACACATCTGCCAGGGGCCTCTCAGGGGTGTGTACTTAGTCCCCTCCTGTATTCCCTGTTAACCCAAACACAACTCCAACACCATCATTAAGTTTGCTGACGACACAACAGTGGTAGGCCTGATCACCGACAACGATGAGGGCTTATAGGGAGGAGGTCAGAGACCTGGCAGTGTGGTGCCAGGACAACAACCTCTCCCTCAATGTGAGCAAGACAAATGAGCTGATCGTGGACTACAGGAAAAGGCAAGCTGAACAGGCCCCCATTAACATTGACGGGGCTGTAGTAGAGCGGGACGAACAGGCCCCCATTAACATCGACGGGGCTGTAGTAGAGCGGGAGGAACAGGCCCCCATTAACATTGACGGGGCTGTAGTAGAGCAGGGCGGGGCTGTAGTGGACACGCCCCCATTAACATTGACGGGGCTGTAGTGGAGCGGGACGAACACGCCCCCATTAACATTGACGGGGCTGTAGTGGAGCGGGACGAACAGGCCCCCATTAACATTGACGGGGCTGTAGTGGAGCGGGACGAACAGGCCCCCATTAACATCGACGGGGCTGTAGTAGAGCGGGACGAACAGGCCCCCATTAACATTGACGGGGCTGTAGTAGAGCGGGACGAACAGGCCCCCATTAACATCGACAGGGCTGTAGTAGAGCGGGTCGAACAGGTCCCCATTAACATCGACAGGGCTGTAGTAGAGCGGGACGAGAGTTTCAAGTTTCTTGGTGTCCACATCACCAACGAACTATCATGGTCCAAACACACCAAGGCAGTCGTGAAGAGGTCACGACAAAACCTATTTGCCCTCAGGAGACTGAAAAGATTTGGAATGGGTCCCCAGATCCTCAAAAGGTTCTACAGCTGCACCATCGAGAACATCCTGACCGGTTGCATCACCGCCTGGTATGGCAACTGCTCAGCATCTGACCGTAAGGTGCTACAGACGGTAGTGATAATGGCCCAGTACATCACTGGGGCCAAGCTCCCTGCTTGTTGATTTGATTTGATTTAATGAATGGTGTGGCTGTTGAACAAGTTGAGGAGACTAAATTACTTGGTGTTAGATTGTAAACTGTCATGGTCAAAACATATAGATTCAGTGGTTGTAAAGATGGGGAGAGGTCTGTCTGTAATAAAGAGATGGTCTGCTTTTTTGACACCACACTCCCCAAAGCAAGTCCTGCAGGCTCTAGTTTTATCTTATCTGGATTATTGTCCAGTCGTGTGGTCAAGTGCTGCAAAGAAAGACCTAGTTAAGATACATCTGGCCCAGAACAGAGCTGTACATCTTGCTCTTCATTGTAATCAGAGGGCTGATATTAATACTACAGTATGCCAGTCTCTCTTGGCTGAGAATTGAGGAAAGACAGACTGCGACACTCCTTGTTTTTATGAGAAACATTGTGTTGGAAATTCCAAATGGTTTGAGTAGTCAACTGACACACAGAACTAACACACCCACGTACCCCACCAGGGGCCTTTTCACAGTCACCAGGTCCAGAATAAACTTTTGGCTAAGCCGAAGCCTAACACAAACACCAACACAAACACATGACCTGGGAGTCATTGCTGATGGATGTTATGAACATGGCCTGGTTATCTGTGGAGTCATTGCTGATGGAAGTTATGAACATTGCCTGGTTATCTGTGGAGTCATTGCTGATGGAAGTTATGAACATGGCCTGGTTATCTGGGAGCCATTGCTGATGGAAGTTATGAACATGGCCTGGTTATCTGGGAGTCACCACTGATGGAAGTTATGAACATGGCCTGGTTATCTGTGGAGTCATTGCTGATGGAAGTTATGGACATGGCCTGGTTATCTGGGAGTCACCACTGATGGAAGTTATGAACATGGCCTGGTTATCTGTGGAGTCATTGCTGATGGAAGTTATGAACATGGCCTGGTTATCTGGGAGTCATTGCTGATGGAAGTTATGAACATGGCCTGGTTATCTGGGAGTCATTGCTGATGGAAGTTATGAACATGGCCTGGTTATCTGGGAGTCACCACTGATGGAAGTTATGAACATGGCCTGGTTATCTGGGAGTCACCACTGATGGAAGTTATGAACATGGCCTGGTTATCTGTGGAGTCATTGCTGATGGAAGTTATGAACATGGCCTGGTTATCTGTGGAGTCATTGCTGATGGAAGTTATGAACATGGCCTGGTTATCTGTGGAGTCATTGCTGATGGAAGTTATGAACATGGCCTGGTTATCTGGGAGTCATTGCTGATGGAAGTTATGAACATGGCCTGGTTATCTGTGGAGTCATTGCTGATGGAAGTTATGAACATGGACTGGTTATCTGGGAGTCATTGCTGATGGAAGTTATGAACATGGCCTGGTTATCTGGGAGTCATTGCTGATGGAAGTTATGAACATGGGGATATAATATATTTCGACATGGTTATCCAGGTGTGATATTTACCTAAATCCCCAGTTGTTTCTCTGGTGGTATTACAGGTCATCTTTAGTCATGATTCATCTCAGAATACTGTACTGTATAATATCTCAGAATACTGTACTGTATAATATCTCAGAATACTCTACTGTATAATATCTCAGAATACTGTACTGTATAATATCTCAGAATACTGTACTGTATAATATCTCAGAATACTCTACTGTATAATATCTCAGAATACTGTACTATATATAATATCTCAGAATACTGTACTGTATAATATCTCAGAATACTGTACTGTATAATATCTCAGAATACTGTACTATATATAATATTTTAGAACACTGTACTGTATAATATCTATCTATCTATATCGCTTGCACTGCTATGCAGTGTCTTAGACCGTTGCGCCACTCAGGCACTGTACAACACAACTGGTCTGGAGTGGCCTACACAACTGGTCGGGAGTGGCCTACACAACTGGTCGGGAGTGACCTACACAACTGGTCGGGAGTGACCTACACAACTGGTCGGGAGTGGCCTACACAACTGGTCGGGAGTGACCTACACAACACGTCGGGAGTGACCTACACAACTGGTCGGGAGTGGCCTACACAACTGGTCGGGAGTGACCTACACAACTGGTCGGGAGTGACCTACACAACACGTCGGGAGTGGCCTACACAACTGGTCGGGAGTGACCTACACAACACGTTGGGAGTGACCTACACAACTGGTCGGGAGTGACCTACACAACTGGTCGGGAGTGACCTACACAACACGTCGGGATTGGCCTACACAACACGTCGGGAGTGACCTACACAACTGGTCGGGAGTGACCTACACAACACATCGGGAGTGACCTACACAACTGGTCGGGAGTGACCTACACAACAGGTCGGGAGTGACCTACACAACACGTTGGGAGTGACCTACACAACTGGTCGGGAGTGACCTACACAACTGGTCGGGAGTGACCTACACAACACGTCGGGAGTGGCCTACACAACACGTCGGGAGTGACCTACACTACTACAGTAAGAGCAAAATAATCCTTCTTTTCACTCTGTCATTTAGGTTAGTAGTGGAGTAACTACAATGTTGTTGATCAGTTATCTCCTATCACAGCCATTAAACTCTAACTGTTTAATGTCACCATTGGCCTCATGGTGAAATCCCAGAATGGTTTCCTTCCTCTCCGGCAACTGAGTTAGGAAGGATGCCTGTATCTCTGTAGTGACTGGGTGTATTGATACAACAAACAAAGTTAATTAATAACTTCAATGTCTGCTTTAAAAAATAAATAAAAATTAATCGCCCAATAGGTGTCCTTCTTCGTGAGGCATTAGAAAACCTCCCTGGTCTCTGTGGTTGAATCTGTGTTTGAAATTCTCGACTGAGGGACCTTACAGATAATTGAATGTGTGGGGTAAAAAGATGAGGTAGTCATTCAAAAATCATGTTTAACACTATTATTGCACACAAAGTGAGTCCATGAAACTTATGTGACTTGTTAAGCACATTTGTACTCCTGAACGTATTTAGGCTTGCCATAACAATGGGGCTGAATACTTAATGACTCAAGACAAATCAGCTTTGAATGTTTAATTACATTGTCAAAAGTTCTACAAAAATAATTCCACGTTGACATTATGGGGTATTTGTGTGTAGGCCAGTGAAACAAAATCCCTCAGGCTGTAACACAACAAGGCTGTAACACAACAAGGCTGTAACAGGTAAAAGTCAAGAGTTGTGAATACTTTCTGAAGGCCCTGTGTGTGTGTGTGGTGGTGGTGGTGCACGGGATAGCAGCTTGTTCACCCGCACCAGCCTGCAATTGCTAATAAGTCATCTGGAACCCCCTCATCTGGAACCCCCCCTCATCTGGAACCTCCCCATCTGGAACCTCCCTCATCTGGAACCTCCCTCATCTGGAACCTCCTCCCATCTGGAACCTCCCCCATCTGGAACATCCCTCCCATCTGGAACCTCCCCCGCATCTGGAACCATCTCCATCTGGAACCTCTCCCATCTGGAACCTCCGACTATACATGATAAAGTGAACATCGGAGGACCCAACCCTAAACCGCTATAGGCTACAGTCAAGACTAAGGAACAATTTTTGACAATGGGTTGACTGGATGTAAGAAAACAGAAAGCTGTGAAAACTACCCAACGTGTTTCTGAAAATATTTAATTTCAGCTTTGATGCATATTTTATGTGGTTGAAATACAATCTGTTTTTATGATGCTTTAACCTGATGATGGCACCTCTACAGATGGTATCTAACTGAGCATTCCATTCTCTCAATATGAACAAAGCAAGAAATATTTCTCCACTCCTGTTCTCAAGTCCAAATGTGTGTCTACATTTGGTGTATCATTGACCTTCAGCAGTTGTTATTCAGCCTAGAGGGGCTTTTCTAGGTGTGATGATATTTCAACAGGTCCAGGCAATAACAGGCCATGCTGATAACTGGAGCTTCCCAAGTGTCTAAACCAAACCGTCTTTGGTACAGTGTCGCTGTAATATCTGAATTGAGGAAGTGTGATTATAGTCATTAGGACGATTCAGCGATCCGCAGTACGTCCTAAATGCCCCCCTGGCCTTCAGATGTGAGCTAAACAGCTAACCTACCCTTCAGATGTGAGCTAAACAGCTAACTTACCCTTCAGATGTGAGCTAAACAGCTAACTTACCCTTCAGATGTGAGCTAAACAGCTAACTTACCCTTCAGATGTGAGCTAAACAGCTAACTTACCCTTCAGATGTGAGCTAAACAGCTAACTTACCCTTCAGATGTGAGCTAAACAGCTAACTTACCCTTCAGATGTGAGCTAAACAGCTAACTTACCCTTCAGATGTGAGCTAAACAGCTAACCTACCCTTCAGATGTGAGCTAAACAGCTAACTTACCCTTCAGATGTGAGCTAAACAGCTAACTTACCCTTCAGATGTGAGCTAAACAGCTAACTTACCCTTCAGATGTGAGCTAAACAGCTAACTTACCCTTCAGATGTGAGCTAAACAGCTAACTTACCCTTCAGATGTGTTTTTAGACAATGGGTGAGAAAGTGAACGTATCCTTTCCATTAGATCAGTTGTATGCTGCTTTCCCAGGTATTCATTTGCATTAATAAATAAAAATATATGAATGAGTGATGGCTGAACAGCAGTAACGTGTACAGTATTTTTTTCACCTTTATTTAACCAGGCAAGTCAGTTAAGAACAAATTCTTATTTTCAATAACGGCCTAGGAACAGTGGGTTAACTGCCTGTTCAGGGACAGAACGACAGATTTGTACCTTGTCGGCTCAGGGGTTTGAACTTGCAACCTTTTGGTTACTAGTCCAACACTCTAACCACTAGGCTACCCTGCCATATGAGATGAGTAATGTAGGGTATGTAAATATTATATAAAGTGGCATTGTTTAAAGTGGCTAGTGATACATTTATTACATCCATTTTTTCATTATTAAAGTGCCTGGAGTCAGTATGTTGGCAGCAGCCACTCAATGTTAGTGATGGCTGTTTAACAGTCTGATGGCCTTGAGATCGAAGCTGTTTTTCAGTCTCTCGGTCGCTGCTTTGATGCCTTCTGGATGATAGCGGGGTGAGCAGGCAGTGGCTCGGGTGGTTGTCCTTGATGATCTTTTTGGCCTTCCTGTGACATCGGGTGGGGTAGGTGTCCTGAAGGCCAGGTAGTTTTCCCCCAGTGATGCGTTGTGCAGACCTCACTACCCTCTGAGAGCCTTACGGTTGTGGGCAGAGCACTTGCCGTACCAGGCGGTGATACAGCCCAACAGGATGCTCTCGATTGTGCATCTGTAGAAGTTTGTGAGTGTTTTTGGTGACAAGCCGAAATTTCTTCAGCCTCCTGAGGTTGAAGAGGCGCTGCTGCCTCTTCTTCACTACGCTGTCTGTGTGGGTTGACCAATCCAGTTTGTCAGTGATGTGTACGCTGAGGAACTTAAAACTTTCCACCTTCTCCACTACTTTCCCGTCGATGTGGATAGGGGGTGCTCCCTCTGCTGTTTCCTGAAGTCCACGATCATCTCCTTTGTTTTCTTGACATTGAGTGTGAAGATATTTTCCTGACACCACACTCCGAGGGCCCTTCACCTCCTCCCTGTAGGCCGTCTTGTTGTTGTTGGTAATCAAGCCTGCCACTGTAGTGTCGTGTGCAAACTTGATGATTGAGTTGGTGGTGTGCATGGCCACGCAGTCATGGGTCAACAGGGAGTACAGGAGAGGGCTGAGAACGCACCCTTGTGGGGCCCCAGTGTTGAGGATCAGCGGGGTGGAGATGTTGTTACCCTCACCACCTGCGGGCGGCCCGTCAGGAAGCCCAGGACCCAGTTGCACAGGGCGGGGTCAAGACCCAGGTCCTCGAGCTTAATGACGAGATTGGAGGGTACTATGGTGTTAAATGCTGAGCTGCAGTCGATGAACAGCATTCTTACATAGGTATTCCTCTTGTCCAGATGGGTTAGGGCAGTGTGCAGTGTGGTTGTGATTGCGTCGCCTGTGGACCTATTGGGGCGGTAAGCAAATTGGAGTGGGTTTAGGGTGTCAGGTAGGGTGGAGGTGATATGGTCCTTGACTAGTCTCTCAAAGCACTTCATGATGAAGGAAGTGCTACGGGGCGAGTCATTTAGCTCAGTTACCTTAGCTTTCTTGGGAACAGGAACAATGGTGGCCCTCTTGAAGCATGTGGGAACAGCAGACTGGGATAAGGGTTGATTGAATATGTCTGTAAACACAACAGCCAGCTGGTCTGCGCATGCTCTGAGGACGCGGCTGGGGATGCCGTCTGGGCCTGCAGCCTTGCGAGAATTAGCACGTTTAAATGTTTTACTCACGTTGGCTGCAGTGAAGGAGAGCCCGCAGGTTTTGGTATTGGCCCGTGTCAGTGGCACTGTGTTGTCCTCAAAGCGAGCAAAGAAGTTGTTTAGTCTGTCTGGGAGCAAGACATTCTGGTCCACGACAAGGCTGGATTTCCATTTGTAGTCCATGAGTGACTGCCAGCACTGCTATCATCCTCTAACTACTTCACCACATAACATAGCCAGCACTGCTATCATCCTCTAACTACTTCATTAAATATTTTCCAAGCGTTACTTTTCTGTCCCTCCCTTCAACTGAACATTCGCAGCTTCTGTCTCATTGAATTAAACTTTGACCATGTCGTTTTGGCCCCGGTTGATTGACATGAACCATTTCTGCCTGTTCCCCAAAGCATAATTTGGTGATTGGCAGTGAAGGATATACGGCACACATACAGTTAAGGAGGATATATGGCACGCGTACAGTTAAGGATATATGGCACACGTACAGTTAAGGAGGCTATACGGCACTCGTCCAGTTAAGGATATATGGCACGCCTACAGTTAAGGAGTATATATGGCAAGCGTACAGTTAAGGAGGATATATAGCACGCGTACAGTTAAGGAGGCTATATGGCACGCATACAGTTAAGGATATACAGCACGCGTACAGTTAAGGAGGATACGGCACGTACAGTTAAGGAGGATATATGGCACGCGTACAGTTAAGGAGGATATACGGCACGCGTACAGTTAAGGAGGATATATGGCACGCGTACAGTTAAGGAGGATATATGGCATTACAGTTAAGGAGTTAAGTTAAGGAGGATATATGGCACGCGTACAGTTAAGGAGGATATATGGCACACTTACAGTTAAGGAGGATATATGGCACACGTACAGTTAAGGAGGATATATGGCACACGTACAGTTAAGGAGGATATATGGCACACGTACAGTTAAGGAGGATATACGGCACGCGTACAGTTAAGGAGGCTATATGGCACACACACGTACAGTTAAGGAGGATATATGGCACACGTACAGTTAAGGAGGATATATGGCACACGTACAGTTAAGGAGGATATATGGCACACGTACAGTTAAGGAGGATATACGGCACACGTACTGTTAAGGAGGCTATATGGCACACTATATGGCACACGTACAGTTAAGGAGGAGGCACACGTATTAAGGAGGATGGCACACGTACAGTTAAGGAGGATATATGGCACACGTATTAAGGAGGATATATGGCACACGTACAGTTAAGGAGGATATATGGCACACGTACAGTTAAGGAGGATATATGGCACACGTACAGTTAAGGAGGATATATGGCACACGTACAGTTAAGGAGGATATATGGCACACGTACAGTTAAGGAGGATATATGGCACACGTACAGTTAAGGAGGATATATGGCACACGTACAGTTAAGGAGGATATATGGCACATGTACAGTTAAGGAGGATATATGGCACATGTACAGTTAAGGAGGATATATGGCACACGTACAGTTAAGGAGGATATATGGCACACGTACAGTTAAGGAGGCTATATGGCACGCGTACAGTTAAGGAGGATATATGGCACGCGTACAGTTAAGGAGGATATATGGCACGCGTACAGTTAAGGAGGATATATGCGTGTAGTTCTACCCTGAAGCTGAGGCTTATGCTCTAAAACCAGAGAAACCCTAATGTAGACTAAACTAAGTGCACACTAATTACAGATTTATGGATTTTGAAGTTATTGTTTCTCTTCAACCCATTCGCCTTACAGCCACACAATATTTAATGACCCTGACCCTGTCCACCCCGTAGATGTAATGCAGAGACTGCAGGTTAGTCAACACACACATCACTAGTGTTTAGGGTTAAGATTAGGGTTAGGTGTGTGTGTGTGTCTCTGAGTGTGAGGGGTGTTTGTGTAGGTGTGTGTATCAGTGTGTAGGTGTGTGTGTCTGAGTGTGAGTGGTGGTTGTGTGTCTAGTTGTGTGTGTCTGAGTGTGAGGGGTGTGTGTGTGTGTGTGTAGGTGTGTGTGTGGGGTGTGTGTGTGCGCCGGTGTGTGTCTCTGAGTGTGAGGGGTGTTTGTGTAGGTGTGTGTATCAGTGTGTAGGTGTATGTGTCTGAGTGTGAGTGTTGGTTGTGTGTCTAGGTGTGTGTGTCTGAGTGTGAGGTGTGTGTGTGTGTAGGTGTGTGTGTGGGGTGTGTGTGTGCGCCGGTGTGTGTCTCTGAGTGTGAGGGGTGTTTGTGTAGGTGTGTGTATCAGTGTGTAGGTGTGTGTGTCTGAGTGTGAGTGTTGGTTGTGTGTCTAGGTGTGTGTGTCTGAGTGTGAGGGGTGTGTGTGTGTGCCGTGTGTGTGTCTCTGAGTGTGAGGTGTGTTTGTGTAGGTGTGTGTATCAGTGTGTAGGTGTGTGTGTCTGAGTGTGAGTGGTGGTTGTGTGTCTAGGTGTGTGTGTCTGAGTGTGAGGGGTGTGTGTGTGTGTGTGTCTGAGTGTGAAGGGTGTGTGTGTCTGAGTGTGAGGGTGTGTGTGTGTGTAGATGTGTGTGTGTGTGTGTGAAGGGTGGTTGTGCTCTGAGGGTTATGTGTTCTAACAGGTGCTGTGTGTTTATGTGCCGCAGCGAATCACAATTCCCTGCTCAAATCCTGTCAACCAATCACAACAGCAGCTGCCTTTAATACCTTATAAAGTCATGCAGGCTGAGAGGTGGGGTGTGGTGTGTGTGAGAGGATGTGTGTGTACTTGTAGAATGACTGCATTGTTCCTCAGGGTAGCACTGGGGCCGTAAGGAACACAGCCAGCCGCCTGCAGTCTGCTCCTCTCCTCCTGGTGGAGTTAATAAGGAACTACATCACCACTCCTCTTCTGTCTCTCTGAAGGGTGCTCCACCTCTCCCAGTCTGAACTACATCACCACTCCTCTCCTGTCTCTGAAGGGTGCTCCACCTCTCCCAGTCTGAACTACATCACCACTCCTCTCCTGTCTCTCTGAAGGGTGCTCCACCTCTCCCAGTCTGAACTACATCACCACTCCTCTCCTGTCTCTCTGAAGGGTGCTCCACCTCTCCCAGTCTGAACTACATCACCACTCCTCTCCTGTCTCTCTGAAGGGTGCTCCACCTCTCCCAGTCTGAACTACATCACCACTCCTCTCCTGTCTCTCTGAAGGGTGCTCCACCTCTCCCAGTCTGAACTACATCACCACTCCTCTCCTGTCTCTGAAGGGTGCTCCACCTCTCCCAGTCTGAACTACATCACCACTCCTCTCCTGTCTCTGAAGGGTGCTCCACCTCTCCCAGTCTGAACTACATCACCACTCCTCTCCTGTCTCTCTGAAGGGTGCTCCACCTCTCCCAGTCTGAACTACATCACCACTCCTCTCCTGTCTCTCTGAAGGGTGCTCCACCTCTCCCAGTCTGAACTACATCACCACTCCTCTCCTGTCTCTCTGAAGGGTGCTCCACCTCTCCCAGTCTGAACTACATCACCACTCCTCTCCTGTCTCTCTGAAGGGTGCTCCACCTCTCCCAGTCTGAACTACATCACCACTCCTCTCCTGTCTCTCTGAAGGGTGCTCCACCTCTCCCAGTCTGAACTACATCACCACTCCTCTCCTGTCTCTGAAGGGTGCTCCACCTCTCCCAGTCTGAACTACATCACCACTCCTCTCCTGTCTCTCTGAAGGGTGCTCCACCTCTCCCAGTCTGAACTACATCACCACTCCTCTCCTGTCTCTCTGAAGGGTGCTCCACCTCTCCCAGTCTGAACTACATCACCACTCCTCTCCTGTCTCTGAAGGGTGCTCCACCTCTCCCAGTCTGAACTACAACCCAGTCTGCTGTCCCTACTTTCTTCAAGATGTCCACCATTGTTCCTGAATTAAATGACTATCGCCCCGTAGCACTCAATTCTGTCATCATGTAGTGCTTAGAGGGTCTAGTTGAGGATCATATCACCTCTACTTTACCTGACACCCTAGACCCACTTCAATTTACTTACCGCGCCAATAGATCCACAGACAATGTTATCGCCATCACACACTGCCCTATCCCATCTGGACAAGAGGATTACCGATGTAAGAATGCTGTTCTTTGAATATAGCTCAGCCTTCAACACCATAGTACCCTCCAAGCTCATCATTAAGCTCCGGGCCCTGGGTCTGAACCCTGCCCTGTGCAACTTGGTCGTGGACTCCCTGACGGCCTGCCCCCAGTCACCCATGACTGCATGATCACACACGCCTCCAACTCAATCAGGCCTGATTACCAACAAAGATGAGATGGCCTACAGGGAGGAGGTGAGGGCCCTCGGAGTGTGGTGTCAGGAAAATAACCTCTCACTCAATGTCAACAAAACAAAGGAGCTGATCGTGGACTTCAGGAAACAGCAGAGGGAGCACGCCCAATATCCACATCGCCAGGGCCGTAGTGGAGAAGGTGAAAAGCTTAAAGTTCCTCAGCGTACACATCACTGAAGATCTGAAATGGTCCACCCACACAGACAGCGTGGTGAAGAAGACACAACAGCGCATCTTCAACCTCAGGAGGCAGAAGAAATTTGGCATGGCACCTAAGACCCTCACAAACTTTTACAGATGAACAATCGAGAGCATCCTGTCGGGCTGTATCACCGCCTGGTACGGCAACTGCACCGCCCTCAACCGCAAGGCTCTCCAGAGGGTAGTGAGGTCTGCACAACGCATCACCGGGGACAAACTAGCTGCCCTCCAGGACACCTACAGCACCCGATGTCACAGGAAGGCCATAAAGATCATCAAGGACAACAACCACCCGAGCCACTGCCTGTTCACCCTGCTATGATCCAGAAGGCGAGGTCAGTACAGGTGCATCAAAGCTGGGACCGAGAGACTGAAAAACAGCTTCTATCTCAAGGCCTTGATGATTGAGTGCGGAACATATCCCAGTCCATGTGATGGAAGCAGTCTTGGAGCGTGGAATCAGATTGGTTGGATCAGCGTTGAACAGACCTGAGCGCGGGAGCTTCTTGTTTTAGCTTCTGTCTGTAGGCAGGGAGCAACAAAATGGAGTCGTGGTCAGCTTTTCCAAAAGGAGGGCGGGGGAGGGTCTTATATGCATCGCGGAAGTTAGAATAGCAATGGTCTAGGGTTTTACCAGCCCTGGTTGCGCAATCAATATGCTGATACAATTTAGGGGGTCTTGTTTTCAGATTAGCCTTGTTAAAATGCCCAGCTACAATGAATGCAGCCTCAGGATATGTGGTTTCCAGTTTGCAAAGAGTCAAATAAAGTTCGTTCAGAGCCATTGATGTGTCTGCTTGAGGGGGAATAATGTATATACGGCTGTGATTATAATCAAAGAGAATTCCCTTGGTAGATAATGCGGTCGACATTTGATTGTGAGGAATTCTAAATCAGGTGAACAGAAGGACTTGAGTTCCTGTATGTTGTTGTGACCACACCACGTCTCGTTAACCATAAGGCATACGCCCCTCTTCTTACCAGAAAGATGTTTGTTTCTGTCGGCGCGATGTGTAAAGAAACCGATTCCGTTAGCGTCTTTCGAGTGAGCCATTTTTCCGTGAAGCAAAGAACGTTACAGTCTCTGATGTCCAAAGTGAAAAAAGGTATAAAAAATAATGCAAATTTTGGACAAATAAGAAACAGAAATACCTTATTTACATATAATAAAACATCACATTTACTTAAAGTATTCAGACTCGTTGCTATGAGACGCGAAATTGAGCTCAGGTGCATCCTGTTTCCATTGATCTTCCTTGAGATGTTTCTACAACTTGGAGTCCACCTGTGGTAAATTTAATTGATTGGATATGATTTGGAAAGGCACACAACTATCTATATAAGGTCTGACAGTTGACAGTGCATGTCAGAGCAAAAACCAAGCCATGAGGGTGAAGGAATTGTACATAGAGCTCCAAGACATGATTCTGTCGAGGCACTGATCTGGGGAAGGGTACCAAAACATTTCTGCAGATTTGAAGGTCCCCAAGAACACAGTGGCCTCCATCATTCTTAAATGGAAGAAGTTTGGAACCACCAAGACTTTTCCTAGAGCTGGCCGCCTGGCCAAACTGAGCAAGGGACTTGGTCAGGGAGGTGACCAAGAACCCGATGAGCACTCTGACAGAGCTCCTCTGTGGAGATGGGAGAATTTTCCAGAAGGACAACCATCTCCGCAGCACTCCACCAATCAGGCCTTTATTGTAGACTGGCCAGATGGAAACCACTCCTCAGTAAAAGGCCCATGACAGCCCGCTTGGAGTTTGCCAAAAGGCACCCAGAGGATTCTCAGACCATGAGAAACAAGATTCTCTGGTCTGATGAAATCAAGATTGAACTCTTTGGCCTGAATACCAAGTGTCACATCTGGAGGAAACCTGGCACCATCCCTAAGGTGAAGCACGGTGGTGGCAGCATCATGCTCTGGGGATGTTTTTCATGGGAAGGGACTGGGACACTAGTCAGGATGGGAGACTAGTCAGGATGGGAGACTAGTCAGGATCGAAGGAAAGATGACCGGAACAAAACAGAGAGATCCTTGATGAAAACCTACTCCAGAGTCTCAGACCGGGATGAAGGTTCACCTTCCAACAGGACAACGACCCGAAGCACACAGCCAAGACAACAAAGTCTCTGAATGTCCTGGAGTGGCCGAGCCAGAGCCCGGACGTGAAACCGATCAAACATCTCTGGAGAGACCTGAAAATAGCTGTGCAGCAATGGTCCCCATCGAACCTGACAGAGCTTAAGAGGATCTGCAGAGAAGAATGGGAGAAACTCCCCAAATACAGGTGTGTCAGGCTTGTAGAGTCATACCCTAGAAGACTCGAGGCTGTAAACACTGCCAAAGGTGCTTCAACAAAGTACTGAGTAAAGGGTCTGAATACTTATGTAAATGTGCTATTTCTAAAATCCTGTTTTTGCTTTGTCATTGTGGGGCATTGTGTGTAGACTGACGGATAAGGCTGTGTAGTGTGTAGAATAAGGCCGTGTAGTGTGTAGAATAAGGATGTGTAGTGTGTAGAATAAGGCTGTGTAGTGTGTAGAATAAGGCCGTGTAGTGTGTAGAATAAGGCCGTGTAGTGTGTAGAATAAGGCCGTGTAGTGTGTAGAATAAGGCTGTAACGTAACAAAATGTGGAAAAAGTCAAGGGGTCTAAATACTTTCCCAATGCACTGTGAACTGTCCTCGCCTACAAATCCTACAGTATACTAAATATTTTATCCACAAACTGTCCATAATGCTTATACATCCCATCACACGTGTATATATATACTGTATGTGTATGTACCAATAACATCTGTTAAATATGGACCAATAACATCTGTTAAATATGGACCAATAACATCTGTTAAATATGGACCAATAACATCTGTTAAATATGGACCAATAACATCTGATAAATATGGACCAATAACATCTGATAAATATGGACCAATAACATCTGATAAATATGGACCAATAAATCAAATATTCTTTCACATACACATGGTTAGCAGATGTTAATGTGAGTGTAGCGAAATGCTTGTGTTTCTCGTTCCGACAATGCAGTAATTACCAACAAGTAATCTAACTAACAATTCCACAACCTCATACACAAGTGTAAAGGGGTAAAGAATATGTACATAAAGATATGAGTGATAGTACAGAACGGTATAGGCCAGATGCAGTAGATGGTATAGAGTACAGTATATACATGAGATGACTATGTAAACCTTATATTAAGTGGCATTGTTTAAAGTGGCTAGTGATAATTTTTTTTTTACATCAATTTCCATCCATTTCCATTATTAAAGTGAGCTGGAGTTGAGTCAGTATGTTGGCAGCAGCCACTCAATGTTAGTGGTGGCTGTTTAACAGTCTGATGGCCTTGCGATAGAAGCTGTTTTTCAGCAGCTGTTAAATATGTGTATGTACCAATAACATCTGTTAAATATGGACTAAAAACATCTGTTTAATATGTTTATGGACCAATAAAATTTTATTTTAAGGGCGCATCACCTCCCCCTACTGGCGTTATTGAGGAACTTACACCACACCTATGCTTCTAAACCTGAACCAACCTCAGGGCAGTGCTGTTACCTCCTGGTTGGAAGTGGTACCGCTGTTCAGTTACAGCCCTCTCTCGAAACCCCACACCTTCACCCAGTAGGACAAAGTAGTTGACTTACTTGACTAAAGGCCTTGGCTCCTAATAGGATCATAGGCCGTTTGGCGAATGTCCTCCATATCACTCGGCTCGCGGGAAGTTTCTCCAGGTCAAACCAGTTGTGGATGCTCTCTGTCATATCTGCCTTGATGGTTAGTGTTTATTGGCTTATTTCACTGTAGAGCCTCTGGCCCTGCTCATTATACCTTACCCCTTATTGGGGTGGCAGCGTAGCCTAGTGGTTAGAGCGTTGGACTAGTAACCAGAAGGTTGCGAGTTCAAACCCCCAAGCTGACAAGGTACAAATCTGTCGTTCTGCCCCTGAACAGGCAGTTAACCCACTGTTCCCAGGCCATCATTGAAAATAAGCATGTGTTCTTAACTGACTTGCCTGGTTAAAGGTAAAATAAAAAATCCAACCTTTCAGTTCCACCACCCACACTTGCGATGACATCATCTGGTTTCAATTATGTTTCTAGAGACAATATCTCGCTCATCACTCAATACCTAGGTTTACCTCCACTGGATTCACATCCTACCACACCTTAGTCTGTACATTAAACTTTGAAGCTATTTTATTACCCCCAGAAACCTCATTTTACTCTCTGTTCCGGACGTTCTAGACGACCAATTCTCATAGCTTTTAGCTGTACCCTTATCCTATGCCTCCTCTGTTCCTCTGGTGATGTAGAGGTTAAGCTATGCCCTGCAGTGCCTAGCTCCACTCCTATTCCCCAGGTGCTCTCTTTTGATGACTTCTGTAACTGTAATAGCCTTGGTTTCATGCATGTTAACATTAGAAGCCTCCTCCCTAAGTTTGTTTTATTAACTGCTTTAGCACACTGCCAACCCGGATGTTCTAGCCATGTCTGAATCCTGGCTTAGGAAGACCACCAAAAATTCTGAAATCTTCATCCCTAACTACAACATTTTCAGACAAGATAGAACTGCTAAAGGGGGCAGAGTTCCAATCTACTGCAGAGAGAGCCTGCAGAGTTCTGTCCTACTATCCAGGTCTGTACCCAAACAATTTGAGCTTCTACTTTTAAAAATCCACCTCTCTAAAAACAAGTCTCTCACAGTTGCCGCCTGAAATAGACCACCCTCTGCCCCCAGCTGTGCTCTGGACACTATGTGAACTGTTTGTCCCCCCATCTATCTTCAGAGCGCGTGCTGCTAGGCAACCTAAACATGTTTAAAACTTCTTCAGGCTACGGGGCAGTATTTTCACGTCCGAATGAAAAGTGTGCCCAAAGTAAACTACCTGTTACTCAGGCCCAGAAGCTAGGATATGCATAGTATTATTAGTAGATTTGGATACAAAACACTCATTCGACAATCTAAGCTTGATGCCCTCAATCTCACACAAATTAATCTATCAGGTACTGATATCTCAGTGCTGTACAGAAACCCAGCCTAAAACCCCAAACAGCAAGCAATGCAGGTGTAGAAGCACGGTGCCTAGGAAAAACTCCCTAGAAAGGCCAAAACCTAGGAAGAAACAGAGAGGAACCAGGCTATGTGGGGTGGCCAGTCCTCTTCTGGCTGTGCCGGGTGGAGATTATAACAGAACATGGCCAAGATGTTCAAATGTTCATAAATGACCAGCATGGTTGAATAATAATAAGGCAGAACAGTTGAAACTGGAGCAGCAGCACGGCCAGGTGGACTGGGGACAGCATGGAGTCATCATGTCAGGTAGTCCTGGGGCATGGTCCTAGGGCTCAGGTCCTCCGAGAGAGAGAAAGGAGGAGAGAATTAGAGAACGCACACTTAGATTCACACAGGACACCGAATAGGACAGGAGAAGTACTCCAGATATAACAAACTGACCCTAGCCCCCCGACACAAACTACTGCAGCATAAATACTGGAGGCTGAGACAGGAGGGGTCAGGAGACACCTCTGCTGTTTTCAACCAACCAAGATCTCAGAGATCACTGCCTCATTGCCTGCATCCGTAATGGGTCAGCGGTCAAACGACCTCCACTCATCACTGTCAAACGCTCCCCAAAACACTTCAGCGAGCAGGCCTTTCTAATCGACCTGGCCGGGGTATCCTGGAAGAATATTGACCTCATCCCGTCAGTAGAGGATGCCTGGTTATTCTTTTAAAATGCCTTCCTCACCATCTTAAATAAGCATGCCCCATTCAAGAAATTTAGAACCAGGAACAGATATAGCCCTTGGTTCTCCCCAGACCTGACTGCCCTTAACCAACACAAAAACATCCTATGGCGTTCTGCATTAGCATCAAACAGCCCCCGTGATATGCAGCTGTTCAGGGAAGCTAGAAACCATTATACACAGGCAGTTAGAAAAGCCAAGGCTAGTTTTTTCAAGCAGAAATTTGCTTCCTGCAACACAAACTCAAAAAGGTTCTGGGACACTGTAAAGTCCATGGAGAATAAGAACACCTCCTCCCAGCTGCCCACTGCACTGAAGATAGGAAACACTGTCACCACTGATAAATCCACTATAATTGAGAATTTCAATAAGCATTTCTACGGCTGGCCATGCTTTCCACCTGGCTACCTCTAGCCCGGTCAACAGCACTGTACCCCCCACAGCAACTCGCCCAAGCCTTCCCCATTTCTCCTTCTCCCAAATCCAGTCAGCTGATGTTCTGAAAGAGCTGCAAATCAGCCGGGCTAGACAATCTGGACCCAAAATTGTTCCAATCCGATTACTAGCCTGTTCAACCTCTCTTTCGTGTCGTCTGAGATTCCCAAAGATTGGAAAGCAGCTGCGGTCATCCCCCTCTTCAAAGGGGGGAACACTCTTGACCCAAACTGCTACAGACCTATATCTATCCTACCCTGCCTTTCTAAGGTCTTCGAAAGCCAAGTCAACAAACAGATTACTGACTATTTCGAATCTCACTATACCTTCTCCGCTATGCCATCTGGTTTCAGAGCTGGTCATGGCTGCACCTCAGCCACGCTCAAGGTCCTAAACGATATCTTAACCGCAATCAATAAGAAACAATACTGTGCAGCCGTATTCATTGATCTGGCCAAGGCTTTCGACTCTGTCAATCACCACATCCTCATCGGCAGACTCGACAGCCTTGGTTTCTCAATTGATTGCCTCACCTGGTTCACCAAGAATTCAGTGTGTCAAATCGGAGGGCCTGTTGTCCGGGCCTCTGGCAGTCTCTATAGGGGTGCCTCAGGGTTCAATTCTTGGACCGACTCTCTTCTCTGTATACATCAATGATGTTGCTCTTGCTGCTGGTGATTCTCTGATCCACCTCTACGCAGACGACACCATTCTATATACTTCTGGCCCTTCTTTGGACACTGTGTTAACAACCCTCCAGACGAGCTTCAATGCCATACAACTCTCCTTCCGTGGCCTCCAATTGCTCTTAAATACAAGTAAAACTAAATGCATGCTCTTCAGCCAGGGTGTACCACAGATGCTCATGGTACATATATTCCACAGTAACAATGATGCTGACCGATTTTTTAATTTAAAATATATGTCAAACAAAAACAAATGATTGCAAAGTTCAACAAACCGCACAACTATATCCACAAGGACAACAACCTTTAACAATTTACACGGAACATTTGACAAAAATACATTTACTTGAAGAACAGTGCAGATGGGTTGTGCTGTTTGGGCTGTCATTATGGTCCAATACTAATTTGTCAGGATTGTAGTGAGGAGACAGAACACTGGAAATATCCACAGGAGGCGGAATAGTCATTAAGGCACTTTAATGGCAACAAGTATCATCAACACCTGAGACAGACAGAGACATACAGCAGCTCAGTCAGATATCACATAACCCTCCATACCCCAACACTCAGTTACAGACCCTCTTCTTTCTCTAACCCAGTCTGTACTGATCATCAACATGCTAGACCGGTACAACATGTGTAGAACCATAGACCAATACAATGCTTTAGATTCATAGACCAGTACAACATGTGTAGAACCATAATGCTTTAGATGCATTGACCAGTACAAACACTGTACACCAATATCTCCATTTCCTTTATGTAGACAGAACATCCTTATCCTCCATGTAGAAAGAGGAAATGGAGGATAAGGATGTTCTGTCCACATGGAGGATAAGGATGTTCTATCCACATAGAGGAAATGGAGGATAAGGATGTTCTATCTACATAGAGGAAATGGAGGAGGGATAAGGATGTTCTGTCCACATAGAGGAAATGGAGGATAAGGATGTTCTGTCCACATGGAAATGGATAAGGATGTTCTGTCCACATGGAGGAAATGGAGGATAAGGATGTTCTGTCCACATGGAGGAAATGGAGGATAAGGATGTTCTGTCCACATAGAGGAAATGGAGGATAAGGATGTTCTATCCACATAGAGGAAATGGAGGATAAGGATGTTCTGTCCACATGGAGGATAAGGATGTTCTATCCACATAGAGGAAATGGAGGATAAGGATGTTCTATCCACATAGAGGAAATGGAGGATAAGGATGTTCTATCCACATAGAGGAAATGGAGGATAAGGATGTTCTGTCCACATGGAGGATAAGGATGTTCTATCCACATAGAGGAAATGGAGGATAAGGATGTTCTGTCCACATGGAGGAAATGGAGGATAAGGATGTTCTATCCACATAGAGGAAATGGAGGATAAGGATGTTCTATCCACATAGAGGAAATGGAGGATAAGGATGTTCTGTCCACATGGAGGATAAGGATGTTCTATCCACATAGAGGAAATGGAGGATAAGGATGTTCTATCTACATAGAGGAAATGGAGGAGGGATAAGGATGTTCAATCTACATCCTCTATGTAGGTAGAACATCCTCACCACCATACTGTAGGTAGAACATCCTCACCACCATACTGTAGGTAGAACATCCTCACCACCATACTGTAGGTAGAACATCCTCACCACCATACTGTAGGTAGAACATCCTCACCACCATACTGTAGGTAGGACATCCTCACCACCATACTGTAGGTAGAACATCCTCACCACCATACTGTAGGTAGAACATCCTCACCACCATACTGTAGGTAGAACATCCTCACCACCATACTGTAGGTAGGACATCCTCACCACCATACTGTGTTGGTAGGACATCCTCACCACCATACTGCAGGGTAGGACATCCTCACCACCATACTGTGGTAGGACATCCTCACCACCATACTGTAGGTAGGACATCCTCACCACCATACTGTCCAGGCTTCATCCTCACCACCATACTGTAGGTAGAACATCCTCACCACCATACTGTGGTAGAACATCCTCACCACCATACTGTAGGTAGGACATCCTCACCACCATACTGTTAGGTAGAACATCCTCACCACCATACTGCAGGTAGGACATCCTCACCACCATACTGTAGGTAGGACATCCTCACCACCATACTGCAGGTAGAACATCCTCACCACCATACTGTAGGTACACATGAACACTGAGGACATCCTCACCACCATACTGTAGGTAGAACATCCTCACCACCATACTGTGGTGGACATCCTCACCACCATACTGTAGGTAGGACATCCTCACCACCATACTGTAGGTAGAACATCCTCACCACCATACTGTAGGTAGGACATCCTCACCACCATACTGTAGGTAGGACATCCTCACCACCATACTGTAGGTAGGACATCCTCACCACCATACTGTAGGTAGGACATCCTCACCACCATACTGCAGGTAGGACATCCTCACCACCATACTGTAGGTAGGACATCCTCACCACCATACTGTAGGTAGGACATCCTCACCACCATACTGTAGGTAGGACATCCTCACCACCATACTGCAGGTAGAACATCCTCACCACCATACTGCAGGTAGAACAATTGTATTGTAAACAATGTCTTCCTGGTAGTTTCTAGTAACAGAGGAGATAAAGCCAAAGCCAGATGAACAGTGTGTGGTGTGTGGTGTTGTATTGTGGTGGTGTGTTCTTGTGGTGTTATGGTGTGTTGTGGTGTGTCGTCGTGTGTTGTTGTCCTGTGTTGGTGTGTTGTGGTGGTGTGGTTTGTTGTTGTGGTGTGTTCTGTTGTTGTGTTGTGGTGTTGTGGTGTGTTGTTGTGGTGTGTGGTTGTTGTGTTGTGGTGTGAGGCGTCCGAGGCACTTTGGAACTTCCAGGCTTCTTCCTCCCAGCTCTCTAACTCAACAGGAAACTGGAAACACAAACAGTTAGTCAGACAACACGGAGTGAAAAAGAAGTGTGTGTGTGTGTGTGTTTATTACCTGTAAGGGTATCCATGGTATTTAGCTCTAAAGATGGACAGCAGCCAACTGAAGAAGAGCATCACCAGACCGATCCCTGCTACACACATGACTAGAGACAGAGAGAGAGAGACTGATAGAAAACTGAGGAAAACACTGACTTGGTACAGACTCAGAGAGCACAGTCTGGCTATAGAGACCGGTCGTCACAGACAAACCTGACTGCCCAGAGAGGACAGTCTGGCTATAGAGACCGGTCGTCACAGACAAACCTGGCTACCCAGAGAGGACAGTCTGGCTATAGAGACCGGTCGTCACAGACAAACCTGGCTGCCCAGAGAGGACAGTCTGGCTATAGAGACCGGTCGTCACAGACAAACCTGGCTGCCCAGAGAGGACAGGCTGTGCTCACTCTACTCCAGGGGAGAGGTAGAGACAGAGCTGCATTTCCTACTACACTGTGACAAATACTCAGACATAAGAGAATATTTCTTTCCCAAAAGTATAATTCAATACAAAGAATTTGAAACTATAAAAGATGAAGAAAAAAATCTAATATTTATTGGGTGAAAAGCCAATATGTGTCCTCCTGCCACAACCTGAGGGACAGCCAGTGAAAAGTGCAATGGAATGTCGATAATATTTCCCATGTAGTTTTGTTTTGTCTTTCATACCAGGTCATGTGTCTTCTCAGTCATGTTGACACTGGTCCACTACCAGGTCATGTGTCTTCTCAGTCATGTTGACACTGGTCCACTACCAGGTCATGTGTCTTCTCAGTCATGTTGACACTGGTCCACTACCAGGTCATGTGTCTTCTCAGTCATGTTGACACTGGTCTACTACCAGGTCATGTGTCTTCTCAGTCATGTTGACACTGGTCCACTACCAGGTCATGTGTCT
Source organism: Oncorhynchus tshawytscha (assembly GCF_018296145.1). Lineage (NCBI taxonomy): Eukaryota > Metazoa > Chordata > Actinopteri > Salmoniformes > Salmonidae > Oncorhynchus > Oncorhynchus tshawytscha. The sequence continues at coordinate 44,752,530 of NC_056449.1, read as the reverse complement.
TCTCAGTCATGTTGACACTGGTCTACTAACAGGTCATGTGTCTTCTCAGTCATGTTGACACTGGTCTACTACCAGGTCATGTGTCTTCTCAGTCATGTTGACACTGGTCTACTACCAGGTCATGTGTCTTCTCAGTCATGTTGACACTGGTCTACTACCAGGTCATGTGTCTTCTCAGTCAGGTTGAGACTGGTCTACTACCAGTCTTTATTCTTTCTCAATAGCAAGGCTATGCTCACTGAGTCTGTACATAGTCAAAGCTTTTCTTAAGTTTGGGTCAGTCACAGTGGTCAGGTATTCAGAGGAAAACCTAAAAATACTCATGGGCGAAGGAGCAATGCCTCCTCTTGCAGCAAAATATGTATTTTCCTGCCATAGCCTGAGGGACACTGAATAATAACAGTCTAGTGGTAAGTGGTAGTGGTATGGGTGGTATTATTACTATTAGTTTATGATTGGTAGTAGTGGTATGGGTGGTAATGATAACAGTTTAGTGATGGTGGTGGTGGTGGTAGTGGGTAGTGGGTATGGGTGGTAATGATAACAGTTTAGTGATGGTGGTGGTAGTAGTAGTGGTATGGGTGGTAATGATAACAGTTTAGTGATGGTGGTGGTGTAGTAGTAGTGGTATGGGTGGTAATGATAACAGTTTAGTGATGGTGATAATGGTGGTAGTAGTGTGTGGTGGTGGTGGTAGTAGTGGTATGGGTGGTAATGATAACAGTTTAGTGATGGTGGTGGTAGTAGTAGTGGTATGGGTGGTAATGGTAACAGTTTAGTGATGGTGGTGGTAGTAGTAGTGGTATGGGTGGTAATGATAACAGTTTAGTGATGGTAGTAGTGGTATGGGTGGTAATGATAACAGTTTAGTGGTGGTAGTGGTATGGGTGGTAATAATAACAGCTTAGTGGTGGTGGTGGTAGTAGAGTGGTATGGGTGGTAATGGTAACAGTTTAGTGGTGGTAGTAGTAGTGGTATGGGTAGTAATGATAACAGTTTAGTGGTGGTAGTATAGTAGTAGTGGTGGTATTGGTAATGATAGCAGTTTAGTGGTGGTGGTAGTGGTATGGGTGGAAATGGTAATGATAACAGTTTAGTGGTGGTGGTAGTGGTATGGGTGGTAATGATAACAGTTTAGTGATGGTGGTGGTAGTAGTAGTGGTATGGGTGGTAATGATAACAGTTTAGTGGTGGTGGTGGTGGGTGGTAATGTAGTTTAGTGGTGGTGGTAGTGGGGGTGGTAATGATAACAGTTTAGTGATGGTGGTGGTGGTAGTAGTGGTATGGGTGGTAATGATAACAGTTTAGTGGTGGTGGTGGTGGTAGTAGTGGTATGGGTGGTAATGATAACAGTTTGGTGATGGTGGTGGTAGTATTGGTATGGGTGGTAATGATAACAGTTTAGTGGTGGTGGTGGTAGTAGTGGTATGGGTGGTAATGATAACAGTTTAGTGGTGGTGGTGGTGGTAGTAGTAGTGGTATGGGTGGTAATGGTAATGATAGCAGTTTAGTGGTGGTGGTGGTATGGGTGGTAATGGTAACAGTTTAGTGATGGTGGTGGTAGTAGTAGTGGTATGGGTGGTAATGATAACAGTTTAGTGGTGGTGGTAGTGGTATGGGTGGTAATGATAACAGTTTAGTGATGGTGGTAGTAGTGGTATGGGTGGTAATGATAACAGTTTAGTGATGGTGGTGGTGGTAGTAGTAGTGGTATGGGTGGTAATGATAACATAGTTTAGTGGTGGTGGTAGTAGTGGTATGGGTGGTAATGATAACAGTTTAGTGGTGGTGGTGGTGGTAGTAGTTGTATGGGTGGTAATGATAACAGTTTAGTGGTGGTGGTGGTGGTAGTAGTTTAGTGGTGGTGGGTGGTAATGGTAATGATAGCAGTTTAGTGATGGTGGTGGTAGTAGTGGTATGGGTGGTAATGATAACAGTTTAGTGATGGTGGTGGTAGTAGTAGTGGTATGGTGGTAATGATAACAGTTTAGTGGTGGTGGTGGTGGTGGTAGTAGTGGTATGGGTGGTAATGATAACAGTTTAGTGGTGGTGGTAGTAGTGGTATGGGTGGTAATGATACCAGTTTAGTGATGGTGGTAGTAGTGGTATGGGTGGTAATGATAACAGTTTAGTGATGGTGGTGGTGGCAGTAGTAGTGGTATGGGTGGTAATGATAACAGTTTAGTGGTGGTGGTGGTAGTAGTGGTATGGGTGGTAATGATAACAGTTTAGTGATGGTGGTGGTGGTAGTAGTGGTATGGGTGGTAATGATAACAGTTTAGTGATGGTGGTGGTAGTATTGGTATGGTTGGTAATGATAACAGTTTAGTGATGGTGGTAGTAGTAGTGGTATGGGTGGTAATGATAACAGTTTAGTGATGGTGGTGGTGGTAGTAGTGGTATGGGTGGTAATGATAACAGTTTAGTGGTGGTGGTGGTAGTAGTGGTATGGGTGGTAATGATAACAGTTTAGTGATGGTGGTGGTAGTAGTGGTATGGGTGGTAATGATAACAGTTTAGTGATGGTGGTAGTAGTAGTGGTATGGGTGGTAATGATAGCAGTTTAGTGGTGGTGGTAGTGGTATGGGTGGTAATGGTAATGATAACAGTTTAGTGGTGGTGGTAGTGGTATGGGTGGTAATGGTAACAGTTTAGTGATGGTGGTGGTAGTAGTAGTGGTATGGGCGGTAATGATAACAGTTTAGTGATAGTGGTAGTAGTAGTGGTATGGGTGGTAATGATAACAGTTTAGTGATGGTGGTGGTGGTGGTAGTAGTGGTATGGGTGGTAATGATAACAGTTTAGTGATGGTGGTGGTGGTAGTAGTGGTATGGGTGGTAATGATAACAGTTAGTGATGGTGGTGGTAATAGTAGTGGGATGGGTGGTAATGATAACAGTTTAGTGATGGTGGTGGTGGTGGTGGTAGTAGTGGTATGGGTGGTAATGATAACAGTGTAGTGATGGTGGTAGTAGTAGTGGTATGGGTGGTAATGATAACAGTTTAGTGATGGTGGTGGTGGTGGTAGTAGTGGTATGGGTGGTAATGGTAATGATAACAGTTTAGTGATGGTGGTGGTAGTAGTAGTGGTATGGGTGGTAATGGTAACAGGTTGGTGATGGTGGTGGTAATAGTAGTGGGATGGGTGGTAATGATAACAGGTTAGTGATGGTGGTGGTAGTAGTGGTATGGGTGGTAATGATAACAGTTTAGTGGTGAGGGTAGTTGTAGTGGTATGGGTGGTAATGGTAACAGTTTAATGGTGGTGGTAGTAGTGGTATGGGTGGTAATGGCAATGATAACAGTTTAGTGATGGTGGTGGTAGTAGTAGTGGTATGGGTGGTAATGGTAACAGTTTAGTGGTATGGGTGGTAATGATAACAGTTTAGTGGTGGTGGTGGTAGTAGTAGTAGTATTGATAATGATAACAGTTTAGTGATGGTGGTAGTAGTAGTAGTGGTATGGGTGGTAATGATAACAGTTTAGTGATGGTGGTGGTAGTAGTATTGGTATGGGTGGTAATGGCAATGATAACAGTTTAGTTGTGGTGGTGGTAGTATTGGTATGGGTGGTAATGATAACAGTTTAGTGGTGGTAGTAGTATTGGTATGGGTGGTAATGGCAATGATAACAGTTTAGTGATGGTAGTAGTGGTATGGGTGGTAATGATAACAGTTTAGTGGTGGTAGTAATGATAACAGTTTAGTGGTGGTTTATCATGCCAATAAAGCAGCTTGAATTTGAGAGAGAGAGAGAGAGAGACAGAGAGAGAGTAAGAGAGAGAGAGAGACAGACAGAGTAAGAGAGAGTAAGGGAGAGAGAGAGTAAGGGAGAGAGAGAGAGACACACAGACAGACAGAGAGAGACAGAGAGAAGAGAGAGAGGACAGAAAGGGACAGAGAGACAGACAGACAGACATAGAGACAGATCGAGACAGACAGAGAGACAGACAGACAGGGACAGAGAGTGACAGACAGACAGACAGAGGGACAAAGAGACAGACAGACAGACAGACAGACAGACAGACAGACAGACAGACAGACAGACAGATATATACTTTTCCTCTTGCCAATGTCCATATCTGACGTGGCAGCCTCGTGCAACAGCACCATCCCCATGGTAACAGCAGAGTCTGGGACAGGAGGTTAAGGGTCACAGAGAGAAGCTGTAGCCAATGAGAGGCTCTCATACAGGGTTAGAGGTCAGGGGTCAGACTGAGGTGTGTAAAGGATACTGAAGAACAGCACGATGTGAGTTTCTGCTACAAACTGGGCCTGACTGCTGCCGTGGATGTAACTCTGAAACAACACACACACAGTGATGAACACACACACACGGAGAAACAAACATACAGAGAAACACACACACACACAGAGAAACACACATACAGAGAAACACACACACACAGAAACACACATACAGAGAAACACACACACACACACACAGAGAAACACACACACACACACACAGAGAAAACACACACACACACACACACACACACAGAAACAAACACACACACACACACAGAGAAACAAACACACACACACACAGAGAAACAAACACACACACACACACACAGAGAAACACACACACACAGAGAAACACACACAGAGACACACACAGAGAAACAAACACACACACAGAGAAACACACACACAGAGAAACACACACACACACACACACAGAAACACACACACACACAGAGAAACACACACACACACACACACACACACAGAAACACACACACACACACACACACAGAGAACACACACAACACACACACACACACACACACACACACACACACAGAGAAACACACACACACACACAGAGAAACAAACACACACACACACACAGAGAAACAAACACATACACACACACACACACACACACAGAGAAACACACACACACACACACACACAGAGAAACACACACACACACACAAGAAAACACAAACATCATTGTAAATACAACCCATTTATGTTTATTTATTTTTCCTTTTGAAACAAACACAACACACAGAGAAACACATCACACACAACACTGTAAACACACACACACAGAGAAACATTACAGAGACAGAGTCTTTATCCTTTGAAACCCCTCCTGTCTGTAGTATTTATGTAAGTAGTTTACTGTTCATTTGTTATATTGTTTCTCCTGTCCTATTCGGTGTCCTGTGTGAATCTAAGTGTGTTCTCTAATTCTCTCCTTCTCTCTTTCTTTCTCTCCTTCTCACTTTTTTTGCTGTCAATGGCCATTAACCCTAGTTTCCCAGGATGTCAATAAAGCCCTTTGAATTGAATTGAGCTGGTCATTTATGAACATTTGAACATCTTGGCCATGTTCTGTTATAATCTCCACCCGGCACACTTGTTCCAGTGGTTTTTCCTAGGGGTTAAGGGGTTTTAGATATCTATATCAGAGAGAATAAATTTGATTTGATTTGATTTGAGAGAGACAGAGAGAGCACAAGAGAGACAGAGAGAGACACAGAGAAAGGCCAACCAGTGAAGAACAAACATCATTGTAAATACAACCCATTTATGTTTATTTATTTTTCCTTTTGTACTTTAAATATTTGCACATCATTACAACACTGTATCTATACGTAATATGACATTAGAAATGTCTTTATCCTTTTGAAACTTCTGTATGTGTAATGTTTACTGTTCATTTATATTGTTTATTTCACTTGTATATTATCTACCTCACTTTTTTTGGCAATGTTAACACGTTTCCCATGTCAATAAAGCCCTTTGAATTGAATTGAGAGACGTACCACTTGTCCAGTGGTGGGGTTAAGAGATATCTATAGAGAGAGAGAGAGGGACGTACCACTTGTCCAGTGGTGGGGTTAAGAGATATCTATAGAGAGAGAGAGGGACGTACCACTTGTCCAGTGGTGGGGTTAAGAGATATCTATAGAGAGAGAGAGGGACGTACCACTTGTCCAGTGGTGGGGTTAAGAGATATCTATAGAGAGAGAGGGACGTACCACTTGTCCAGTGGTGGGGTTAAGAGATATCTATAGAGAGAGAGAGGGACGTACCACTTGTCCAGTGGTGGGGTTAAGAGATATCTATAGAGAGAGAGAGGGACGTACCACTTGTCCAGTGGTGGGGTTAAGAGATATCTATAGAGAGAGAGAGGGACGTACCACTTGTCCAGTGGTGGGGTTAAGAGATATCTATAGAGAGAGAGAGGGACGTACCACTTGTCCAGTGGTGGGGTTCTTGTGGGCGTAGGGAGGTCCTCTAATGTGGTTCCACATCTGACCTGAAGTCATGATCAGGCAGAAACACTAGAGAGAACACACACCGTTGACAATGACTAAACACTTATTCATCCATAACTTTGATAGTCAGCTACATAATGAACCAGTGTGTTCCTACCAGAGCAGAGAAGGCCCAGACGTTCTTGTTGTAGAGGAATTCCAGGTTGTTTCTACGGAGGTAAGCCAGTCCTCCTATGACTGCCAGCAGGAATCCCAGCATCAACGGCCCCGCATAGTTCGGAGGACGGATCACACGGATCTACACAGAGAGAGACACACACACACACAGTCAGCCTGATCACCCACATCTATACATATAAACACAGACTAATACATTACGCAGAGTCTTAGAGTGAGAGTTGAAAGGTGAAGAGGTGAGAGGTCAGGAGGGGCTACCTGTACGCCAGTGAAGAGGTGAGAGGTCAGGAGGGGCTACCTGTACGCCAGTGAAGAGGTGAGAGGTCAGGAGGGGCTACCTGTACGCCAGTGAAAGGTGAAGAGGTGAGAGGTCAGGGGGCTACCTGTACGCCAGTGAAAGGTGAAGAGGTGAGAGGTCAGGGGGCTACCTGTACATCAGTGAAAGGTGAAGAGGTGAGAGAGTCAGGAGGGCTACCTGTCAGGAGGGCTACCTGTACATCAGTGAAAGGTGAAGAGGTGAGAGGTCAGGAGGGGCTACCTGTACATCAGTGAAAGGTGAAGAGGTGAGAGGTCAGGGGGCTACCTGTACGCCAGTGAAAGGTGAAGAGGTGAGAGGTCAGGGGGCTACCTGTAAAAGGTGAAGAGGTGAGAGGTCAGGAGGGGCTACCTGTACATCAGTGAAAGGTGAAGAGGTGAGAGGTCAGGAGGGGCTACCTGTACATCAGTGAAAGGTGAAGAGGTGAGAGGTCAGGAGGGGCTACCTGTACATCAGTGAAAGGTGAAGAGGTGAGAGGTCAGGAGGGGCTACCTGTACATCAGTGAAAGGTGAAGAGGTGAGAGGTCAGGAGGGCTACCTGTACATCAGTGAAAGGTGAAGAGGTGAGAGGTCAGGAGGGCTACCTGTACATCAGTGAAAGGTGAAGAGGTGAGAGGTCAGGAGGGCTACCTGTACATCAGTGAAAGGTGAAGAGGTGAGAGGTCAGGAGGGGCTACCTGTACATCAGTGAAAGGTGAAGAGGTGAGAGGTCAGGAGGGCTACCTGTACATCAGTGAAAGGTGAAGAGGTGAGAGGTCAGGGGGGCTACCTGTACGTCAGTGAAAGGTGAAGAGGTGAGAGGTCAGGAGGGGCTACCTGTACGTCAGTGCGGTCCCCAACCCAGCGGGCCAGCTGTTCTGCAGCGAAGCCTCTGACCTGCAGCTCATAGGAGTCAGACTTCTTAGGCTTCCCTTTAGCAGGGAAATGGATGAAGGAGGGAGCCGAGTTCATATTCAACTGGGGAGACAAAGACAGATATATAAATACTACTATATACACAAATACTACTTAACTGCTACTATATACACAAATAACACAGAAATATAATACTACTAAATACACACACAAATACTACTTAACTACTACTATATACACAAATAACACTGATATAAATACTACTATATACACACAAATACTACTTAACTACTAATATACACACAAATAACAGACATATAAATACTACTATATACACAAATACTACTTAACTACTACTATATACACAAATAACACAGATATATAAATACTACCATATACACACAAATACTACTTAACTACTACTATATACACAAATAACACAAGATATATAACTACTGCTATATACACAAATAACACAGATATATAACTACTACAATATACACAAATATTACTTAACTACTACTATATACACAAATAACACAGATTATAAATACTACTATATACACAAAATACTACTTAACTACTACTATATACACAAACAACACAGATATATAAATACTACTATATACACAAAATACTACTTAACTACTACTATATACACAAACAACACAGATATATAAATACTACTATATACACAAATACTACTTAACTACTACTATATACACAAATACTACTTAGCTACTACTATACACAAATACTACTTAACTACTACTATATACACAAATAACATATACACTGCTCAAAAAAATAAAGGGAACACTAAAATAACACATCCTAGATCTGAATGAATGAAATATTCTTATTAAATACCTTTTTCTTTACATAGTTGAATGTGCTGACAACAAAATCACACAAAAATGATCAATGGAAATCAAATTTATCAACCCATGGAGGTGGATTTGGAGTCACACTCAAAATTAAAGTGGAAAACCACACTACAGGCTGATCCAACTTTGATGTAATGTCCTTAAAACAAGTCAAAATGAGGCTCAGTAGTGTGTGTGGCCTCCACGTGCCTGTATGACCTCCCTACAACGCCTGGGCATGCTCCTGATGAGGTGGCGGATGGTCTCCTGAGGGATCTCCTCCCAGACCTGGACTAAAGCATCCGCCAACTCCTGGACAGTCTGTGGTGCAACGTAGCGTTGGTGGATGGAGCGAGACATGATGTCCCAGATGTGCTCAATTGGATTCAGGTCTGGGGAACGGGCGGGCCAGTCCATAGCATCAATGCCTTCTTCTTGCAGGAACTGCTGACACACTCCAGCCACATGAGGTCTAGCATTGTCTTGCATTAGGAGGAACCCAGGGCCAACCGCACCAGCATATGGTCTCACAAGGGGTCTGAGGATCTCATCTCGGTACCTAATGGCAGTCAGGCTACCTCTGGCGAGCACATGGAGGGCTGTGCGGCCCCCTAAAGAAATGACACCCCACACCATGACTGACCCACCGCCAAACCGGTCATGCTGGAGGATGTTGCAGGCAGCAGAACGTTCTCCACGGCGTCTCCAGACTCTGTCACATGTGCTCAGTGTGAACCTGTTTTCATCTGTGAAGAGCACAGGGCGCCAGTGGCGAATTTGCCAATCTTGGTGTTCTCTGGCAAATGCCAAACGTCCTGCACGGTGTTGGGCTGTAAGCACAACCCCCACCTGTGGACGTCGGGCCCTCATACCACCCTCATGGAGTCTGTTTCTGACCGTTTGAGCAGACACATGCATCAGACATCATTTTGCAGGGATCTGGCAGTGCTCCTCCTTGCACAAAGGCGGAGGTAGCGGTCCTGCTGCTGGGTTGTTGCCCTCCTACGGCCTCCTCCATGTCTCCTGATGTACTGGCCGGTCTCCTGGTAGCGCCTCCATGCTCTGGACACTATGCTGACAGACACAGCAAACCGTCTTGCCACAGCTCGCATTGATGTGCCATCCTGGATGAGCTGCACTACCTGAGCCACTTGTGTGGGTTGTAGACTCCGTCTCATGCTACCACTAGAGTGAAAGCACCACCGGCATTCAAAAGTGACCAAAACATCAGCCAGGAAGCATAGGAACTGAGAAGTGGTCTGTGGTCACCACCTGCAGAACCACTCCTTTATTGGGGGTGTCTTGCTAATTGCCTATAATTTCCACCTGTTGTCTATTCCATTTGCACAACAGCATGTGAAATTTATTGGCAATCAGTGTTGCTTCCTAAGTGGACAGTTTGATTTCACAGAAGTGTGATTGACTTGGAGTTACATTGTGTTGTTTAAGTGTTCCCTTTATTTTTTTGAGCAGTGTATATAACTACTACTATACTTCAGTCTGGTTTTAGACCCCATCATAGCACTAAGACTACACTTGTGAAGGTGGTAAATGGCCTTTTAATGGCGCCAGACCAAGGCTCTGCATCTGTCCTCGTGCTCCTACAACTTAGAACTGCTTTTGATAGCATTGATCACCACAATCTTTTGGAGAGATTGGAAACCCAAATTGGTCTACACGGACAAGTTCTGGTCTGGTTGAGATCTTAGCTGTCGGAAAGATATTAGTTTGTCTCTGTGGATGGTTTGTCCTCTGACAAATCAACTGTAAATGTCGTTGTTCCTCAAGGTTCTGTTTTAGGACCACGATCGTTTTCACTATATAATTTTACCTCTTGGGGATGTCATTCAGAAACATAATGTTAACTTTCACTGCTATGTGGACGATACACAGCAGTACATTTCAATGAAACATGGCAAAGCCCCAAAATTGCCCTGGAAGCTTGTGTTTCAGACATAAGGAAGTGGATGGCTGCAAATGTTCTAATTTTAAACTTCGACAAAACAGAGATGCTTGTTCTAGGTCCCAAGAAACAAAGAGATCTTCTGTTGGATCTGACAATTAATCTTGATGGTTGTACAGTCGTCTCAAATAAAACTGTGAAGGACCTCGGCGTTACTCTGGATCCTGATCTCTGTTTTGACGAACATATCAAGAATGTTTCAAGGACAGCTTTTTTCCATCTACGTAACATTGCAAAAATCTGAAACTTTCAGTCCAAAAATGATGCAGAAAAATTAATCCATGCTTTTGTTACTTCTAGGTTAGACTACTGCAATGCTCTACTTTCCGGCTACCCGGATAAAGCACTAAATAAACTTCAGTTGGTGCTAAACACGGCTGCTAGAATCCTGACGAGAACCAAAAAATGTGATCATATTACTCCAGTGCTAGCCTCCCTACACTGGCTTCCTGTCAAGGCAAGGACTGATTTCAAGGTTTTACTGCTAACCTACAAAGCACTACATGGGCTTGCTCCTACCTATCTCTCTGATTTGGTCCTGCCGTACATACCTACACGTACGCTACGGTCACAAGACGCAGGCCTCCTAATTGTCCCTAGAATTTCTAAGCAAACAGCTGGAGGCAGGGCTTTCTCCTATAGAGCTCCATTTTTATGGAACGGTCTGCCTACCCATGTCAGAGACGCAAACTCGGTCTCAACCTTTAAGTCTTTATTGAAGACTCATCTCTTCAGTAGGTCCTATGATTGAGTGTAGTCTGGCCCAGGAGTGTGAAGGTGAACGGAAAGGCTCTGGAGCAACGAACCGCCCTTGCTGTCTCTGCCTGGCCGGTTCCCCTCTCTTCACTGGGATTCCCTGCCTCTAACCCTATTACAGGGACTGAGTCACTGGCTTACTGGTGCTCTTCCATGCCGTCCCTAGGAGGGGTGCGTCACTTGAGTGGGTTGAGTCTGGGTCTGAGTCTTCCTGTCTGGGTTAGCGCCCCCCTTGAGTTGTGCGTGGCGGAGATCTTTGTGGGCTATACTCGGCCTTGTCTCAGGATGGTAAGTTGGTGGTTGAAGATATCCCTCTAGTGGTGTGTGGGCTGTGCTTAAGCAAAGTGGGTGGGGTTATATCCTGCCTGTTTGGCCCTGCCCGGGGGTATCATCGGATGGGGCCACAGAGTAACCTGACCCCTCCTGTCTCAGTCTCCAGTATTTATGCTGCAGTAGTTTATGTGTCGGGGGGCTAAGGTCAGTCTGTTATATCTAGAGTATTTCTCCTGTCTTATCTGGTGTCCTGTGTGAATTTAATTCTCTAATTCTCTCTTTCTTTCTTTCTCTCTCTCGGAGGACCTGAGCCCTAGGACCATGCCTCAGGACTACCTGGCATGATGACTCCTTGCTGTCGCCAGTCCACCTGGCCGTGCTGCTGCTCCAGTTCTAACTGTTCTGCCTGCGGCTATGGAACCCTGCCCTGTTCACCGGACATGCTACCTGTCCCAGACCTGCTGTTTTCAACTCTCTAGAGATAGCAGGAGTGGCAGAGATACTCCTAATGATCGGCTATGAAAAACCAACTGACATTTACTCCTGAGGTGCTGACCTGTTGCAACCTCGACAACTACTGTGATTATTATTATTCGACCATGCTGGTCATCTATGAACATTTGAACATCTTGGCCATGTTCTGTTATAATCTCCACCCGGCACAACCAGAAGAGGACTGGCCACCCCTCATAGCCTGGTTCCTCTCTAGGTTTCTTCCTAGGTTCTGGCCTTTCTAGGGAGTTTTTCCTAGCAACCGTGCTTCTACACCTGCATTGCTTGCTGTTTGGGGTTTTAGGCTGGGTTTCTGTACAGCACTTTGAGATATCAGCTGATGTAAGGGCTATATAAATAAATTTGATTTGATTCTAACAGTCAGGGAGACAGGCCGGTTCTAACTGTCAGGGAGACAGGCCGGTTCTAGCGGTCAGGGAGACAGGCCGGTTCTAGCGGTCAGGGAGACAGGCCGGTTCTAGCGGTCAGGGAGACAGGCCGGTTCTAGCGGTCAGGGAGGCAGGCCGGTTCTAGCGGTCAGGGAGGCAGGCCGGTTCTAGCGGTCAGGGAGGCAGGCCGGTTCTAGCGGTCAGGGAGGCAGGCCGGTTCTAGCGGTCAGGGAGGCAGGCCGGTTCTAGCGGTCAGGGAGGCAGGCCGGTTCTAGCGGTCTGGGAGGCAGGCCGGTTCTAGCGGTCAGGGAGGCAGGCCGGTTCTAGGGAGACGGTCAGGGGGAGACAGGCCGGTTCTAACGGCCAGGGAGACAGGCCGGTTCTAACGGCCAGGGAGACAGGCCGGTTCTAACGGCCAGGGAGACAGGCCGGTTCTAACGGCCAGGGAGACAGGCCGGTTCTAGCGGTCAGGGAGACAGGCCGGTTCTAGCGGTCAGGGAGACAGGCCGGTTCTAGCGGTCAGGGAGACAGGCCGGTTCTAAATAACATGTGAAGGGTGAAATAAACCAAAAGATTTAGAAGAGTTATACCATCTGAAAGACGTCAGATCCTTCATCAAAGTCGACGGTAGCGAAGAAGACCTTGTTGGTGAAGGCAGTGGAGTAACGCCAGGAATTAGCTAGGATCTGGTACTCCTCGTCAGCCTGTCTGTAGTGGGGGTGGATACACACAGCATGTCAAATACCTTTCAATATTTCAGATACCAATGATTTAGTGTGTCAAGGACAATGGAACTAATAGAATAGTGTAAGCTGAATAAATCATACCATAAACAAATAATATGACATGTATTTGCCCCAACCATGTGTAAAACTAACATGTGACCCCTTACTGGCAGACTAGACACAGTCTCTGTTACTGACTGGCAGACTAGACAGTCTCTGTTACTGACTGGCAGACTAGACGCAGTCTCTGTTACTGACTGGCAGACTAGACGCAGTCTCTGTTACTGACTGGCAGACTAGACGCAGTCTCTGTTACTGACTGGCAGACTAGACGCAGTCTCTGTTACTGACTGGCAGACTAGACACAGTCTCTGTTACTGACTGGCAGACTAGACACAGTCTCTGTTACTGACTGGCAGACTAGACACAGTCTCTGTTACTGACTGGCAGACTAGACAGTCTCTGTTACTGACTGGCAGACTAGACACAGTCTCTGTGGCTGTTACTTGCAGACAGGTTTGTCTGAATTGAGAAAAGAAACACATTTTTTGCTCTATGAAGTACTCTGTCATGTTGTCTATTTGAAGTGTTCTCTCAGTATCCTGACATGCATCACTTTGGGGTGAACACCCACCTGTCTCAATGAGAGAAGACTTGAAATGGACACCATGGCGGTGTACACATTGTAGAATTACTCCATGGAGCAAATCATGTATTTATTTTCACAATTAAAACGGACACAGACCTTTTATGACACTCCTGTTTCCACTAAATAAGGACGAAGACAGTATTGCCAAGCTATGGTTGGTCGAAAATCCCCTGCGCTACACCAAACATTACCCACCCGATAACTCCCAAGAAATGGATACCAAAAATCTTTGTTTAAATCTCATTATGTGGTGTCACAATCTGTAGCGAACTTACTTGCAGACACCACACTGTCTCTGTGGCTGCAGGGCGGTGAACATGATGACCACAGAGTAGTTCCTGGGAGGAGCCTTCACAAAGCGACGGAACTTCTCCCCGTTCATACGGATCACAGCTCTTCTCCCTGTCCAGTCCATCAACTGACCTACCTTCTCAGAGAGCAGAGTCTGGAGAGAGAGAGAAGAGAGGTTAGGGTCTTATACCAGCCCAGTTCATCAACTAGCCCCCCCTCTCAGAGAGCAGGGTCTGGAGGGAGAGAGAGGTTAGGGTCTTATACCAGCCCAGTTCATCAACTAGCCCCCCTCTCAGAGAGCAGGGTCTGGAGGGAGAGAGAGGTTAGGGTCTTAAACAGGCCCAGTCCATCAACTAGCCCCCCATCTCAGAGAGCAGGGTCTGGAGGGAGAGAGAAGAGAGGTTAGGGTCTTATACCAGCCCAGTTCATCAACTAGCCCCCTCTCAGAGAGCAGGGTCTGGAGGGAGAGAGAGGTTAGGGTCTTATACCAGCCCAGTTCATCAACTAGCCCCCCTCTCAGAGAGCAGGGTCTGGAGGGAGAGAGAGGTTAGGGTCTTAAACAGGCCCAGTCCATCAACTAGCCCCCATCTCAGAGAGCAGGGTCTGGAGGGAGAGAGAAGAGAGGTTAGGGTCTTATACCAGCCCAGTTCATCAACTAGCCCCCTCTCAGAGAGCAGGGTCTGGAGGGAGAGAGAGGTTAGGGTCTTAAACAGGCCCAGTCCATCAACTAGCCCCCATCTCAGAGAGCAGGGTCTGGAGGGAGAGAGAGAGGTTAGGGTCTTATACCAGCCCAGTTCATCAACTAGCCCCCATCTCAGAGAGCAGGGTCTGGAGGGAGAGAGAGGTTAGGGTCTTAAACAGGCCCAGTCCATCAACTAGCCCCCCATCTCAAAGAGCAGGGTCTGGAGGGAGAGAGAGGTTAGGGTCTTATACCAGCCCAGTTCAACTAGCCCCCCCTCTCAGAGAGCAGGGTCTGGAGGGAGAGGTTAGGGTCTTAAACAGGCCCAGTCCATCAACTAGCCCACCCTCACAGAGGGAAAGTATCTACTTCCTAGCTAGCGCCAAAAGAGGGCGCCTTCCTGACCCGGAAGTGCTAACAGTTTAGTAAATGCGGATTATAGCTGCAGGAAGGTTAAACGTTTTCGACCAAATAGAACATAGCCATGTCAATAAGTGATTTGTTAGTCATTACAAGTATCTAGATAGCTATATCTGCAGCATTTCGACGATGCAAACTAGCTAGGTAACCGGTTCCTGGCTAAAAGTTAATAGCTAGCTAGCTAGACCCATGAGCTAACGTTAGCGATTTAGTAAGTTTACGATGCTTGCAGTGTGATGATTATGTCACCGTGCGCTAAGAATAATATCTATACCTCCTTTTTCTTTTGTCCGGCTGAAGGGACACCATATAAAGTCAACACCAACAACAACACAGTTAGATACATGTTCATTCTATTTCACAGAGGCGCTATCCGTCAGTCGTCTGGCCACGGATTCGCTGTTACATTCCTATTGGTACAATTTCAGCTTCAAGAGCCAATGGCGTGATAGAGGAAGAGACCGTAGATCTTGGTTGGGCCGCTCTGCTTCTTGTCCCCGCCCGGTGGAGGAGGTGCCCCCAGGGAGAGTCATCTCGCTGGCTATTTCTTTATGGTCTGGGCGGGATGGGATCATAGACAAACTCAGCAACAACAACAAAAAGAAACGTCCTCTCACTGTCAACTGCGTTTATTTTCAGCACACTTAACATGTGTATATATACAACTGAGACCGAGACATAAACTGAACAAGTTCCACAGACATGTGACTAGCAGAAAGGGAATAATGTGTGCCTGAACAAAGGGGGGGCGGGTCAAAAGTATCAGGTGTGGCCACCAGCTGCATTAAGTACTGCAGTGCATCTCCTCCTCATGGACTGCACCAGATTTGCCAGTTCTTGCTGTGAGATGTTACGCCACTCTTCCACCAAGGCACCAGCAAGTTCCTGGACATTTCTGGGCAGAATGGCTCTAGCCCTCACCCTCCGTTCCAACAAGTCCCAGACGTCCTCAAGGGGATTGAGATCCTGGCTCTTCGCTGACCATGGCAGAACACTGACATTCCTGTCTAAGAGAGACATTGAACAAGCAGGGAAACAGTGTTTAAACCCTTTACATTGAAGATCTGTGAAGTTATTTGGATTTTTATTAATTATCTTTGAAAGACAGAATCCTGAAAAAGGGACATTTCTTTTTTTGCTAATATGAACCAGATGGGACAGACCAGAGCTAGTTGTTCCCTCTCTCACTTCAGTGTGCTAGATATAGAGCTCACCAGCTTGTAGTCCTAAAACGTAGAAATGAGTTACCTCTGGTTCGTTCAGTCATCCCTATGGGAAAAATGTATTGGGAAAGAATAGGGTGTTGGAATCAAAGCTGAAAATAAGGTCTGAGGTTAATGCAGGACATCTTAGCTCTACATTTTGTTGTGTGAGTTAACAGCGGTCACTAACATGACCTTTATGAATTATGAAGCCTTGACCAGATACATGTCTCTCCGCCCAATGGGAGTCGTTGTCCACAAAGCAGCATTGACGACACACTACTTCCCGCCTATCCTTTCTTTGGATTGGTGGATATATCTGATTATTGTAATACTTTTTTTAATATTCAATAAGGGTTTTTGACATCAACTGCCTGAATTCAATGGAGAGAGATGCTACTATGCCACTAGCCTATGTCATGAATATGCAAAGCCAACTTTTTTTATTATTTTTATTTTACCTTTATTTAACTAGGCAAGTCAGTTAAGAACAAATTCTTATTTACAATGACGGCCTACACATCAACCGCCTGAGAACTCGGATATAAAGTGTTTTTTCTCAAATTTGCCTAGTTATGTCCTAGTTACAGTGGGGCAAAAAAGTATTTAGTCAGCCACCAATTGTGCAAGTTCTCCCACTTAAAAAGATGAGAGAGGCCTGTAATTTTCATCATAGGAACACTTAAACTATGACAGACAAAATTAGAAGAAAAAAATCCAGGAAATCACATTGTAGGATTTTTTAATGAATTTATTTGCAAATTATGGTGGAAAATAAGCTAGGACATCAGAGTCCCTGCCCAGCTTCCCCCTGATGCTAGGACATCAGAGTCCCTGTCCATCTTCCCCCTGGAGCTAGGACATCAGAGTCCCTGTCCATCTTCCCCCTGGAACTAGGACAGCAGAGTCCCTGCCCATCTTCCGACAATGTCTGAAACCCTACTTAACCAGCACTGACCCCCCACCCCCCTTCTAGCTCTGACTCTACTGACAGCAACGTTATTGAGAAAAAATTTACTTTCTATGACTGTGATATGTGCTTGTCCCACCTAGCTATCTGGAGATGAATGTACTGACTGTAAGTCATTCTGGATAAGACCATCTACTAAATGACTCAAATGTAAATGAAAACGCCTCTTATTTATCCACCATCTTTGATAAGGAGTCATTGGATGTATGAAGTAAGATTTGAGGTGTATTCAATACGAGTAAACTTTCTAAACATTTCAAATAGTTCACTCTGAACCATTTAAAACAAAGAGTTGAGACAAGTTAACTGAACAAGAAACCAAAGAGGGTTTAAAGACAAGACAAAGGTACTCTCATTTTATATCACATGTCCAGTTCTTCTGGATCAGTGTCACTTTGAAAGTATCAATTCATTAACATCAGAATTTGGTGTTGGCATTGGTCTGTCATTGTGTTATAAATGGAGCCATATTTTTTTTTAAAGAGAGGACAATCTAGATGAGTTATACCCGTTGAAGTAATTTTCCTATTTTTACACATTCACAGAGACTTTTCTTGAAGGTGGAGCTATAACAGCCAACGCTCTTTATTTCACTTCCTGTTCTATTCTCACTACCTGTTCAAGACATCGTGTCAAACTCATTCCATGGAGGGCCGAGTGTCGGTGGGTTTTCGCTCTTCCCTTGTACTTGATGGACAAATTAAGGTCACTAATTAGTAAGGTACTCCCCTCACCTGGTTGTCTAGGTCTTAGTAAGGAACTCTCCTCACCTGGTCGTCTAGGTCTCAGTAAGGAACTCCCCTCACCTGGTTGTTGGGGTCTCAGTAAGGAACTCCCTTCTCCTGGTTGTCTAGGTCTTACCTGGTTGTCTACTCCCCTCACCTGGTTGTCTAGGTCTCAAACCTGGTTGTCTAGGTCTCAGACAAAGAACTCCCCTCACCTGGTTGTCTATATCTCCCCTCACCTGGTTGTCTAGGTCTCAGTAGTTCCCCTCACCTGGTTGTCAGTGTCACTCTCAAAGGAATTCCCCTAACCCAGTTTGTCTAGGTCTCAGTAAAGAACTCCCCTCATTGATTGTTATAAATGGAGCTCCCCTCACCTGGTTGTCTCAAGTAGAGGAACTCCCCTCACCTGGTTGTTGGGGTCTCAGTAAGGAACTCCCTTCTCCTGGTTGTCACATTCTTAGAGAACTCCCCTCACCTGGTTGTCTAGGTCTCAGTAAGGAACTCCCCTCACCTGGTTGTCTCTATTCTCCCCTCACCTGGTCAAGACAGGTCTCAAACTCCCTCACCTGGTTGTCTAGGTCTCAGTAAGGAACTCCCCTCACCTGGTTGTCTGGTCTTCCCTTGTACTTGATGGACAAATTAAGGAACTCCCTCAATTGTCTCAGTAAGGTACTCCCCTCACCTGGTTGTCTAGGTCTCAGTAAGGAACTCCCCTCACCTGGTTGTCTAGGTCTCAGTAAGGAACTCCCCTCACCTGGTTGTCTAGGTCTCAGTAAAGAACTCCCTTCACCTGGTTGTCTAGGTCTTAGTAAGGAACTCCCCTCACCTGGTTGTCTCAGGTCCCCTCACCTGGTAAGGAACTCCCCTCTCCTGGTTGTCTAGGTCTTAGTAAGGAACTCCCTCACCTGGTTGTCTAGGTCTCAGTAAGGAACTCCCCTCACCTGGTTGTCTAGGTCTCAGTAAGGAACTCCCCTCACCTGGTTGTCTCAGTAAGGAACTCCCCTCACCTGGTTGTCTAGGTCTCAGTAAGGAACTCCCTCACCCTGGTTTGTCTAGGTCTCAGTAAAGAACTCCCCTCACCTGATTGTCTAGGTCTCAGTAAGGAACTCCCTCACCTGGTTGTCTCAGTAAGGAACTCCCTCACCTGGTTGTTGGGGTCTCAGTAAGGAACTCCCTTCTCCTGGTTGTCTAGGTCTTAGTAAGGAACTCCCCTCACCTGGTTGTCTAGGTCTCAGTAAGGAACTCCCTCACCTGGTTGTCTCAGTAAGGAACTCCCCTCACCTGGTCGTCTAGGTCTCAGTAAGGAACTCCCCTCACCTGGTTGTCTAGGTCTCAGTAAGGAACTCCCCTCACCTGGTTGTCTAGTCTCAGGGTCTCAGTAAGGAACTCCCCTCACCTGGTTGTCTAGGTCTCAGTAAGGAACTCCCCTCACCTGGTTGTCTAGGTCTCAGTAAGGAACTCCCCTCACCTGATTGTCTAGGTCTCAGTAAAGAACTCCCCTCACCTGATTGTCTAGGTCTCAGTAAGGAACTCCCCTCACCTGGTTGTCTCAGTAAGGAACTCCCCTCACCTGGTTGTTGGGGTCTCAGTAAGGAACTCCCTTCTCCTGGTTGTCTAGGTCTTAGTAAGGAACTCCCCTCACCTGGTTGTCTAGGTCTCAGTAAGGAACTCCCCTCACCTGGTTGTCTCAGTAAGGAACTCCCCTCACCTGGTCGTCTAGGTCTCAGTAAGGAACTCCCCTCACCTGGTTGTCTAGGTCTCAGTAAGGAACTCCCCTCACCTGGTTGTCTAGGTCTTAATTGAAGGAAAAAAATAAAAGCCTGTAGACACTAGACCCTCCATGGAATGAGTTTAATACCCCTACTCTACTCTGTGGCTTCTCAGTTCTTGTGTGACTTGATGTCGAATACACAATAATTGGTCATGTTGTTCAGTGTGAGGCAATACTGTGAGACAACTGTTGTGTAGAACCATACAGAGTACTTAGTGCTATATATATTTATATAGCTTTATGTATATGACTATGTACATAACATTTATATAGCTTTATTTATCTGACTTAATTACCTTGTACCCCTGCACATTACTCAGTACTGGTACCCCATAGAGCCGTTATCATTATTCAGTACTGGTACCCCATAGAGCCGTTATCATTACTCAGTACTGGTACCCCATAGAGCCGTTATCATTACTCAGTACTGGTACCCCATAGAGCCGTTATCATTACTCAGTACTGGTACCCCATAGAGCCGTTATCATTACTCAGTACTGGTACCCCATAGAGCCGTTATCATTACTCAGTACTGGTTCCCCATAGAGCCGTTATCATTACTCAGTACTGGTACCCCATAGAGCCGTTATCATTACTCAGTACTGGTTCCCCATAGAGCCGTCATCATTACTCAGTATTGGTACCCCATAGAGCCGTTATCATTACTCAGTACTGGTACCCCATAGAGCCGTTATCATTACTCAGTACTGGTTCCCCATAGAGCCGTTATCATTACTCAGTACTGGTTCCCCATAGAGCCGTTATCATTACTCAGTACTGGTTCCCCATAGAGCCGTTATCATTACTCAGTACTGGTACCCCATAGAGCCGTTATCATTACTCAGTACTGGTACCCCATAGAGCCGTTATCATTACTCAGTACTGGTACCCCATAGAGCCGTTATCATTACTCAGTACTGGTTCCCCATAGAGCCGTTATCATTACTCAGTACTGGTTCCCCATAGAGCCGTTATCATTACTCAGTACTGGTACCCCATAGAGCCGTTATCATTACTCAGTACTGGTACCCCATAGAGCCGTTATCATTACTCAGTACTGGTACCCCATAGAGCCGTTATCATTACTCAGTACTGGTACCCCATAGAGCCGTTATCATTACTCAGTACTGGTACCCCATAGAGCCGTTATCATTACTCAGTACTGGTACCCCATAGAGCCGTTATCATTACTCAGTACTGGTACCCCATAGAGCCGTTATCATTACTCAGTACTGGTACCCCATAGAGCCGTTATCATTACTCAGTACTGGTACCCCATAGAGCCGTTATCATTACTCAGTACTGGTACCCCATAGAGCCGTTATCATTACTCAGTACTGGTACCCCATAGAGCCGTTATCATTACTCAGTACTGGTTCCCCATAGAGCCGTTATCATTACTCAGTACTGGTACGCCATAGAGCCGTTATCATTACTCAGTAATGGTACCCCATAGAGCCGTTATCATTACTCAGTACTGGTTCCCCATAGAGCCGTTATCATTACTCAGTACTGGTACCCCATAGAGCCGTTATCATTACTCAGTACTGGTTCCCCATAGAGCCGTTATCATTACTCAGTACTGGTACCCCATAGAGCCGTTATCATTACTCAGTACTGGTTCCCCATAGAGCCGTTATCATTACTCAGTACTAGTTCCCCATAGAGCCGTTATCATTACTCAGTACTGGTTCCCCATAGAGCCGTTATCATTACTCAGTACTGGTACCCCATAGAGCCGTTATCATTACTCAGTACTGGTACCCCATAGAGCCGTTATCATTACTCAGTACTGGTACCCCATAGAGCCGTTATCATTACTCAGTACTGGTACCCCATAGAGCCGTTATCATTACTCAGTACTGGTACCCCATAGAGCCGTTATCATTACTCAGTACTGGTACCCCATAGAGCCGTTATCATTACTCAGTACTGGTTCCCCATAGAGCCGTTATCATTACTCAGTACTGGTACCCCATAGAGCCGTTATCATTACTCAGTACTGGTACCCCATAGAGCCGTTATCATTACTCAGTACTGGTACCCCATAGAGCCGTTATCATTACTCAGTACTGGTTCCCCATAGAGCCATTATCATTACTCAGTACTGGTACCCCATAGAGCCGTTATCATTACTCAGTACTGGTACCCCATAGAGCCGTTATCATTACTCAGTACTGGTTCCCCATAGAGCCGTTATCATTACTCAGTACTGGTACCCCATAGAGCCGTTATCATTACTCAGTACTGGTTCCCCATAGAGCCATTATCATTACTCAGTACTGGTACCCCATAGAGCCGTTATCATTACTCAGTACTGGTACCCCATAGAGCCGTTATCATTACTCAGTACTGGTTCCCCATGCATGAGCCAAGAGAGTTGCAAAGAAAAAGCCGTATCTCAGACTGGTCAATAAAAAGAAAATTGCTTCTTTTAATCAGAACAGCTTTCAGCTGTGCTAACATAAATGTAAAAGGGTTTTCTAATGATCAGTTAGCCTTTTAAAATGATAAACGTGGATTAGCTAACACATCGTGCCATTAGAACACAGGAGTGATGGTTGCTGATAATGGGCCTCTTTATGCCTATGTAGATATTCCATAAAAACAGCCGTTTCCAGCTACAATAGTAATTTACAACATTAACAATGTCCACACTGTATTTCTGATCAATTTGATGATATTTTAATGGACAGAAAAAATAGCTTTTCTTTCAAAAAACAAGGATATTTCAAAGTGACCCCAAACTTTTGAACAGTAGTGTACATTCTGATGTTATTGTTATACAGTCCAGGGTGATGTACATTCTGATGTAACTTGGCTCTATGCATGGGCTACTGAGTCAATGTGCAAGGGTATGAGGTAATTGAGGTAGATATGTACACATAGGTAGGGGTAAAGTAACTAGGCAACAGAACAGATAATAAACAGTAACAGCAGCATGAGTCAAAATAGTTTGTGCATAAAGGGTCAGTGTAGATAGTTAAGTAGTTAACCAATAGCCATTCAGACTATTTATCAGTCTTATGACTTGGGGGTAGAAGCTGTTCAGGTCCTGTTGGTTCCAGACTTGGTGCATCGGTAACGGTTTCAGTGCGGTAGCAGAGGGAACAGTCTATAACTTAGGTGGCTGGAGTCTGGCCCTTTTTAGGGTCTTCCGCTGAAGAAATTATTTGTATTTATTGTATTGTATTTATATATATACATGTATTTTTAAATCTGATTCTCCTGCTGCATCAGTTACTTGATGTGGAATAGAGTTCCATGTAGTCATGGCTCTATGTAGTACTGTGGAATAGAGTTCCATGTAGTCATGGCTCTATGTAGTACTGTGGAATAGAGTTCCATGTAGTCATGGCTCTATGTAGTACTGTGGAATAGAGTTCCATGTAGTCATGGCTCTATGTAGTACTGTGGAATAGAGTTTCATGTAGTCATGGCTCTATGTAGTACTGTGCACCTCCCATAGTCTGTTCTGGACTTGGGGACTGTGAAGAGACCTCTGGTGACATGTCTTGTGGGGTATGCATGGGTGTCCAAGCTGTATGCCAGCAGCTCAAACAGACAGCTTGGTGCATTCAACATGTCAATACCTCTCATAAATACAATTAGTGATGAAGTCAATCTCTCCTCCACTAAGAACGTGAGGATGGGAGATCAAGCCTGACAGATCTCAGTAGCACTACATAGGATCACTCCAATATGGTATCCTTCCGTGCGACAGGATACATTCCGAGTACGAATTTCAGATTAGTCCCGTGTACCGGGTAGTGCTGTGGCTAACACCCTTAAATAGCTGCTGCCGCACTACTTCTTTTTTTTGGGCTCATTCTAGAGAGAATTCGCTTGGTAAGAGCTCTATGTTAGAGTGTATGAGTGGAGAAGTATACCCTCAGCTTTTCAATGGCTTGGAGTAGCTAGCTAGCTAGCATCTCTATCAGAAGTATACCCTCAGCAATTCAATAGTTTGGAGCAGCTAGCTAGCTGGATGCTCTGCTGTCCCCCAACTCGGTTTGGCTTCTGCCATCTCGTTTGGGTTTTGTCCTTGTATTTAATTACTTCTGACAGTGTACCAAACTGGGCGATACTCGGTTTGGTCGACCAGTATTGCGGCGCTGAGGGCTTGTCCTAGTTGTCTGTGACTTGTCTGTCCACCCTCCGAGTTAGCCTTTGGTCTCAGCCTTTGGGCTCGGGGACTGCGCTTAACCCTGCAAGATCGGGAGTCTGTGTATGTTTCGCTCAGGCGGGCTTGCAGTTCTCCCTGAGAGTGAGCTATGTGGTGCGAGGCCACGTTTCATCTCCCACAGGGCGCAGCCATCTTGCCTAGACTCTTTTGTGTTCCACGGCGAACAAGCTATGCAAATTAGATAGCTTAATGTGAACATTGCAGGCCTAAGCACAGTTATAAACACACTTTCCCTTAAAACTTCTTGTGGCTGCAATCCCGTTAACGGGATCGATATGACAACAGCCAGTGAAAGTGCAGGGCGCCAAATTCAAAACAACAGTAATCCAATAATTCAAATTCCTCAAACATACAAGTATTTCATACCATTTTAAAGATAATATTGTTGTTAATCCCACCTCAGTGTCCGATTTCAAATAGGCTTTACAGCGAAAGCACCACAACCGATTATGTTAGGTCACCAACAACTCACAGAAAAATACAGCCATGTTTCCAGCCAAAGAGGAGTCACAAAAAGCACAAATAGAGATAAAATGAATCACTAACCTTTGATGATATTCATCAGATGACACTCATAGGACTTCATGTTACACAATACATGTATGTTTTGTTTGATAAAGTTCATATTTATATAAAAAAATCTGAGTTTACATTGGCACGTTACTTTCACTAGTTCCAAAAACATCCAGTGATTTTGCATAGCCACATCAATTCAACATAAATACACTATACACTTCTCCTTAATGCAACCGCTGTGTCAGATTTAAAAAAATATTTACAGAAAAAGCAAACCATGCAATAATCTGAGTACGGCACTCAGAGCCCAAACAAGCCAAAAAGATATCCGCCATATTGTGCAGTCAACAGAAGTCAGAAATAACATTATAAATATTCCCTTACATTTGATGATCTTCATCAGAATGCACTCCCAGGAATCCTAGTTCCACAATAAATGTTTGATTTGTTCGATAATGTCCATTATTTATGTCCAAATAGCTTCTTTTGTTAGCGCGTTTGGTAAACAAATTCAAACTCACAAAGCGCGTTCACTAGTTGCAGACGAAATGTCAAAAAGTTCCGTTACAGTCTGTAGAAACATGTCAAATGATGTATAGAATCAATCTTTAGGATGTTTTTATCAGAAATCTTCAATAATGTTCCAACCGGAGAATTCCTTTGTCTGTAGAATTGCAATGGAACACAGGTCACTCTCACGTGAACGAGTGTGGCCAGCTCGTGGCTCTCTGCCAGACACCTGACTCTGTCAACATGAATATTAAATCGCCCAACACAATGATTTTATCATATTTCTCAAGGGCAATAGAAAATAGTTCAGATAAATCAGTAAAGAAAGTGGGGCAGTGCTTTGGTGGCCTATACAGGGTTATGGGCAGCGCTGGTGGCTCACATTTAAACAGTATAGCATGATGCTCAAAAGACCCAAAGTCACCAAATGAATAGTCCTTACAGCTGAGAGCATTAGTTAAAATAGAGGCTACCCCTCCCCCCACCCTTTGTCCCTTTTCTGATAGAGTATGAAAAGCTGTAGTCCGGGGGGAGGCTTCAATAAGAGCAGAATGCCTCCTAAGTTTTGTTTGTGAATTATGCAGAATATCCTCCTGGATCGTGATAGACACACTTACAGAGTAACGAAACAAATCTCCGTACTAGATGAGGGATCCCCTGTCAAGGGGTTCCCATGGCCAGGTCCCGCAAGGTGGTCACGACAGACACGACCCTTCAAGGGTGGGGTGCACTGTGCGATGGTTACTCAATTTGGGGTGTATGGACGGTGTCACAGAGTGCCTGGCATATTAATTACCTGGAACCGGCGCTCTGGCGTACCAGTGGCCTCGGACCCCCTTTAGGTGTTTCCACCAGTGGTTCTGATTCCATGTTGGAGAGGATGTGCTGGGAAGGCTTATCATTGATTCTTGTGGCTCCATGTTGGAGAGGATGTGCTGGGAAGGCTTATCATTGATTCTTGTGGCTTCATGTTGGCCCAGGCAGTCTTGGTTTCCAGAGATCATTTGCCTTATAGACGGGGACCCGTGGCAGCTCCTGTTGTCCCAGGCGCAAGGGCAGGTTTGGCACCTGAGGCCGGAGATTTGGTTCCTATGTGCCTAGCCCCTAAATGTGCCCATTTTGATGGCTAGAGGTTTACCTCCAAATGTTATTGATATCTTTCAGTCTGTAAGGACTCCATGAGAGGGCTGTATGATAATACGTGGCAAATGTTTGAGGTCTGGTGTCAAGATAAAGGAATTGTTCCTTTCCAGTGAGGACATTCTGATATTCCTACAATAGCTTTTCAAACATTCTATGCTTTGAAAGTATACATGTGGGAATTGACGGAGCCTCACCGGGGGCTCACCCCCTGGAGGTGTGGTTTCTGGAAGGTGTATGACGTTTCAGACAGGTCTTTACATGGAACTTGGCGTTGGTTTTTGAGGCACCTCTGGAGTCGGTGCATCCTCCCTCTTCATGGCTTTGGCCTCGGCTGAACGTGTTGGTGACCTCCACGCGTTATCCGTACAGCCTTCCTGTACTCAGTTCGCCCCGGGCCATTCCTAAGGTGACGTTGGGTCCAATACCCAGACTGCCACATCTGGCGGGTTCATGTCTGGGTGGTCTTCCATTGGTTCGTTTCATTTCATATCCAATGGGGTCGGCTTAGGGCGTGATTATATTTCCCCATAGTATGTTGTACCGGAGTTGACTGACTGAAAGGGAACATTATGACTACTGTTCCCTGAAGGAGGGAAATGAGGTACAACACCTCTTTGGTCCTGCGTCACCCCTTCCTGAGCTCAGTAAAGAGCGGTATTAAATTCATGGAATGAATCCGAGCCTTGCGATTACCACCGGTACAGATTTCATTGTCAGGTGTGATTGTAAATCCTTCATTGGCCTTGTCAGGCGTGATTGTAGATCCTTCAACAGGAAGTCGCGAGACTGCTACTCCCCATACTATGTAGTTCATCATTTCCCTCATTCAGGGAACAGTAGTTATAGTCATAACGTTATGTTTAGTTGATGCTGTTGATGCTGTTGTGAAAGTGAAAGTCACCGGAGCCTACTCTGAATTTTGAATAAAAAAGGTTATTTTACTTTGAATAAATAACCTTTCCTTCCAACATTGGATGTTGCCCTTACAACACTGAGTTCACTACACACAGACTCCCAGAGCATCACCGTGTGATAATGAAGTGATGAGGTGTGTTCAGATGAGTGTCTGTCTCTGAAATCCACTGACCAGTAGGTGGTCCTTAGTTACTAAGGAACTGAGTGTGACTGATGATGAATATGACCTAGGGAATGTCACCACGGCTCAGCCTTTCACCTGTACTGTCATTCTAGATGATTAACGTCTGTAGTTTCCACCTGCGGCTCAGCCTTTCACCTGTACTGTCATTCTAGATGATTAACGTCTGTAGTTTCCACCTGCGGCTCAGCCTTCCTGGCAGGACCGTATATAAGAGATCACACAGGTTGAGGACTCCACATCACCGAGACTTCTACTACCACAGTTTCATACTGACCTACAGAGCCTCTGCTGTGACCATCATCCAGACATCAGACCACCGTCCAGACAGACGGAGACATCTGAGACTTCGGCAGAAGCAGACAGAGGTATGGAGGAGAGTCTCTCTCTCTCTCACTCTCTCTCTCTCACTCTCACTCACACACACGGACAAACTGACTTGGTCCACCCACACAGACAGCGTCGTGAAGAAGGCGCAGTAGCGCCTCTTCAACCTCAGGAGAAATTCGGCTTGTCACCAAAAGCACTCACAAACTTCAACAGGTGTACAATCAAGAGCATCCTGTCGGGCTGTATCACCGCCTGGTACGGCAACTGCTCCGCCCACAACCGTAAGGCTCTACAGAGGGTAGTGAGGTCTGCACAACGCATCACCGGGGGCAAACTACTTGCCCTGCAGGACACCTACACCACCCAATGTCACAGGAAGGCCATAAAGATCATCAAGGACAACAACCACCCGAGCCACTGCCTGTTCACTCCGCTATCATCCAGAAGGCGAGGTCAGTACATGTGCATCAAAGCTGGGACCGAGAGACTGAAAAACAGCTTCTATCTCAAGGTCATCAGACTGTTAAACAGCCACCACTAACATTGAGTGGCTGCTGCCAACACACTGACTCAACTCCAGCCACTTTAATAATGGGAATTGATGGGAAATGATGTAAAATATATCACTAGCCACTTTAAACAATGCTACCTAATATAATGTTTACATACCCTACATTATTAATCTCATATGTATACGTATATACTGTACTCTATATCATCTACTGCATCTTTATGTAATACATGTATCACTAGCCACTTTAACTATGCCACTGTAACAGTACTCGTCTTGCGTTGTGTACAATCGGTCATCGACACGGAACTCCAACATGTAGCACCAGTCATGTAGCTTTATTCTGTTAGGAATGGCACAAAATTGCACGTCATGCAATGCACGTCTCACCATCCAACTCTGCACTCACGCACGCTGGTTTGGTGCTTGTTCACTGGTCTAGTTACCAAAATAATACAATTACAATATACAATATAATATCTTTAACAATGTACCTGTTAGGAATGGCACAAAATTGCACGTCATGCAATGCACGTCTCACCATCCAACTCTGCACTCACGCACTGTACAAAATATATGAACCCCCCCCCACCAGACACAGTAAGTTGCTAGCTAGTACTGGCGGGAATTCTCTACAACAAAATGCACAACAAATATTCTCCAAAAACCGCTGCATCTTATGTGTGATGTTCGAATAACATTTACAAACAATTTGATATAAATTGTACATTTAAATCATCACTTGGGAGTATAAAAATCACTTTTGATGTACAGTGCTTTGCAACCAACAACTTACCGCTGGTTTGGTGCTTGTTCACTGGGACGATTCTAACTGGAACATCCCCCCTCGTAAGCAAGCTACGCAAACCAGCCAATAAGATGCCATGTTGAGTAGGTGAAGGCAAGACAAACTCAAACCAAAAACCCATTGGCTTAACAATAAAGTGGCAAGGGGAATCACCAATAGAACCCTGTTACACCACTTTGTTTACATACTCATCTCATATGTATATACTGTACTCGATACCATCTACTGTATCTTGCCTATGCCGCTCTGTACCATCACTCATTCATATATCTTTATGTACATATTCTTTATCCCCTTACACTGTGTATAAGACAGTAGTTTTGGAATTGTTAGTTAGATTACTTGTTGGTTATTACTGCATTGTCGGAACTAGAAGCACAAGCATTTCGCTACACTCGCATTATCATCTGCTAACCATGTGTATGTGACAAATAAAATTTGATTTGATTTGAGGGTGCCTTTTGGTAAAATCACATCAGCACTATAAAGGGAACAGGGTGTCTTTTGAGAAGGTCACATCAGCACTATAAAGGGAACAGGGTGTCTTTTGAGAAGATCATATCAGCACTATAAAAGGAACAGGGTGCCTTTTGAGAAGCACAGCTAATCAGTATTCTGAATCTCAGACGTGTCCTAGGCCAGTTTGAGCAGCTCTGTAACCATGTCGCCCACCCCGTCAAACACCTTGTGTCTGGGAGCGTTACACATGAAGGCGGAGGAGGTGACCAGCTTGTTCTTCACATCGATGTGGATTGTAGATCATTCCATTCAGGGGCACTAACACATCTAGATGAAGCAGGGATTGTAGATTATTCCATTCAGGGGCACTAACATATCCAGATGAAGCAGGGATTGTAGATTATTCCATTCAGGGGCACTAATATATCTAGATGAAGCAGGGATTGTAGATTATTCCTTGCGTCTGGTGCACAAAAACACAAATGTATCTTTCTGCACATATAAAGTGAGGCCCAACCTACCATTTGGTACAAGGTGCAATGGTGGGTGAGTGACTTGGCATCTGTAATAAAGTGCAAGGATGTGTGATAAACAGAGTCCAGTCTCTGTAAGACAGAGGAGGCTGCATGTATATACAACAATAATCACCATAATCAATTACAGAGAGAAATGGCCTGAACAACCTTTTTTCATGCCATAAGCGGGAAGCAAGCCTTATTACGAAAACAAAAACCCAATTATATTGAAGCTTCCTCACAAGATTATCTATATGAGCTTTAAAGGATAACTTGTCATCCAACCAAATATCTTGGTATTTGTAGGATGACACTTGTGGATAAGCCACTAGATGTGACAATGCTAACCTTCTCTGTCCGAGTTCTAGCTCTGGTAAAGGTCATGAATTTAGTTTTTTGTACATTCAAGACCAGTTTGAGACCATAAAGGGAGCCCTATAGTGACTGAAATGCAGTCTGGAGCTCTTCAACAGCCTGAACCAGAGAAGGAGCACATGACTATATGACTGTGTAATCTGCATATAGATGTAACTTTGCTGGTTGCATCCCATTTCCCAAATCATTCATACAAATTCAGAACAACACAGGAGCAAAAATGACCACAAACTTTTAAACGGTACTGTAAGTCCTGAGCAAATTATTCAAGCCACTTCACAAAAAAGTCTGACTGTATGGAGGAGAAGGTACTGCTCTGTTTCAGCTGGTATGGTCAGTCTAGCTGTATGGAGAAGGTAATGCTCTGTTTCAGCTGTTATGGTCAGTCTAGCTGTATGGAGAAGGTACTGCTCTGTTTCAGCTGTTATGGTCAGTCTAGCTGTATGGAGAAGGTAATGCTCTGTTTCAGCTGTTATGGTCAGTCTAGCTGTATGGAGAAGGTACTGCTCTGTTTCAGCTGGTATGGTCAGTCTAGCTGTATGGAGGAGAAGGTACTGCTCTGTTTCAGCTGTTATGGTCAGTCTAGCTGTATGGAGAAGAAGGTACTGCTCTGTTTCAGCTGGTATGGTCAGTCTAGCTGTATGGAGAAGGTCCTGCTCTGTTTCAGCTGGTATGGTCAGTCTAGCTGTATGGAGAAGGTAATGCTCTGTTTCAGCTGGTATGGTCAGTCTAGCTGTATGGAGAAGGTCCTGCTCTGTTTCAGCTGTTATGGTCAGTCTAGCTGTATGGAGAAGGTACTGCTCTGTTTCAGCTGTTATGGTCAGTCTAGCTATATGGAGGAGAAGGTACTGTTCTGTTTCAGCTGGTATGGTCAGTATGGCTGTATGGAGGAGACGGTATTGCTTTGTTTCAGCTGTTATGGTCAGTCTGGCTGTATGGAGGAGAAGGTACTGCTCTGTTTCAGCTGTTATGGTCAGTCTGGCTGTATGGAGGAGAAGGTACTGCTCTGTTTCAGCTGTTATGGTCAGTCTAGCTGTATGGAGAAGGTACTGCTCTGTTTCAGCTGTTATGGTCAGTCTGGCTGTATGGAGGAGAAGGTACTGCTCTGTTTCAGCTGTTATGGTCAGTCTGGCTGTATGGAGGAGAAGGTACTGCTCTGTTTCAGCTGTTATGGTCAGTCTAGCTGTATGGAGGAGAAGGTACTGCTCTGTTTCAGCTGTTATGGTCAGTCTGGCTGTATGGAGGAGAAGGTACTGCTCTGTTTCAGCTGTTATGGTCAGTCTAGCTGTATGGAGGAGAAGGTACTGCTCTGTTTCAGCTGTTATGGTCAGTCTAGCTGTATGGAGAAGGTACTGCTCTGTTTCACCTGGTATGGTCAGTCTAGCTATATGGAAAAGGTAGTGCTCTGTTTCAGCTGTTATGGTCAGTCTAGCTGTATGGAGGAGAAGGTACTGCTCTGTTTCAGCTGGTATGGTCAGTCTGGCTGTATGGAGGAGAAGGTAGTGCTCTGTTTCAGCTGTTATGGTCAGTCTAGCTGTATGGAGGAGAAGGTACTGCTCTGTTTCAGCTGGTATGGTCAGTCTGGCTGTATGGAGGAGAAGGTACTGCTCTGTTTCAGCTGTTATGGTCAGTCTAGCTGTATGGAGAAGGTACTGCTCTGTTTCAGCTGTTATGGTCAGTCTAGCTGTATGGAGAAGGTACTGCTCTGTTTCAGCTGTTATGGTCAGTCTAGCTGTATGGAGGAGAAGGTACTGCTCTGTTTCAGCTGGTATGGTCAGTCTGGAGCTGTATGGAGGAGAAGGTACTGCTCTGTTTCAGCTGGTATGGTCAGTCTAGCTGTATGGAGAAGGTACTGCTCTGTTTCACCTGGTATGGTCAGTCTAGCTATATGGAAAAGGTAGTGCTCTGTTTCAGCTGTTATGGTCAGTCTAGCTATATGGAGGAGAAGGTACTGTTCTGTTTCAGCTGTTATGGTCAGTCTGGCTGTATGGAGGAGAAGGTACTGCTCTGTTTCAGCTGTTATGGTCAGTCTGGCTGTATGGAGGAGAAGGTACTGCTCTGTTTCAGCTGGTATGGTCAGTCTGGCTGTATGGAGGAGAAGGTACTGCTCTGTTTCAGCTGGTATGGTCAGTCTGGCTGTATGGAGGAGAAGGTACTGCTCTGTTTCAGCTGGTATGGTCAGTCTGGCTGTAGGGAGGAGAAGGTACTGCTCTGTTTCACCTGGTATGGTCAGTCTAGCTATATGGAAAAGGTAGTGCTCTGTTTCAGCTGTTATGGTCAGTCTGGCTGTATGGAGGAGAAGGTACTGCTCTTTTTCAGCTGTTATGGTCAGTCTAGCTGTATGGAGGAGAAGGTACTGCTCTGTTTCAGCTGTTATGGTCAGTCTAGCTGTGTGGAGAAGGTACTGCTCTGTTTTTGCTGTTATGGTCAGTCTAGCTGAATGGAGGAGAAGGTACTGCTCTGTTTCAGCTGTTATGGTCAGTCTAGCTGTATGGAGAAGGTACTGCTCTGTTTCACCTGGTATGGTCAGTCTAGCTATATGGAAAAGGTAGTGCTCTGTTTCAGCTGTTATGGTCAGTCTAGCTGTATGGAGGAGAAGGTACTGCTCTGTTTCAGCTGTTATGGTCAGTCTAGCTGTATGGAGGAGAAGGTACTGCTCTGTTTCAGCTGGTATGGTCAGTCTGGCTGTATGGAGGAGAAGGTCTGCTCTGTTTCAGCTGGTATGGTCAGTCTGGCTGTAGGAGGAAAGGTACTGCTCTGTTTCAGCTGTTATGGTCAGTCTAGCTGTATGGAGAGAAGGTACTGCTCTGTTTCAGCTGTTATGGTCAGTCTAGCTGTATGGAGAAGGTACTGCTCTGTTTCACCTGGTATGGTCAGTCTAGCTGTATGGAGGAAAGGTACTGCTCTGTTTCAGCTGTTATGGTCAGTCTGGCTGTATGGAGGAGAAGGTACTGCTCTGTTTCAGCTGGTATGGTCAGTCTAGCTGTGTGGAGAAGGTACTGCTCTGTTTCAGCTGTTATGGTCAGTCTAGCTGTATGGAGGAGAAGGTACTGCTCTGTTTCAGCTGGTATGGTCAGTCTGGCTGTATGGAGGAGAAGGTAGTGCTCTGTTTCAGCTGTTATGGTCAGTCTAGCTGTATGCAGGAGAAGGTACTGCTCTTTTTCAGCTGTTATGGTCAGTCTAGCTGTGTGGAGAAGGTACTGCTCTGTTTTTGCTGTTATGGTCAGTCTAGCTGTATGGAGAAGGTACTGCTCTGTTTCACCTGGTATGGTCAGTCTAGCTGTATGGAGGAGAAGGTACTGCTCTGTTTCAGCTGGTATGGTCAGTCTGGCTGTATGGAGGAGAAGGTACTGCTCTGTTTCAGCTGGTATGGTCAGTCTGGCTGTAGGGAGGAGAAGTTACTGCTCTGTTTCACCTGGTATGGTCAGTCTAGCTATATGGAAAAGGTAGTGCTCTGTTTCAGCTGTTATGGTCAGTCTAGCTGTATGGAGGAGAAGGTACTGCTCTGTTTCAGCTGTTATGGTCAGTCTGGCTGTATGGAGGAGAAGGTACTGCTCTTTTTCAGCTGTTATGGTCAGTCTGGCTGTATGGAGAAGGTACTGCTCTGTTTCAGCTGGTATGGTCAGTCTAGCTGTATGGAGGAGAAGGTACTGCTCTGTTTCAGCTGTTATGGTCAGTCTAGCTGTAGAAGGTACTGCTCTGTTTCAGCTGTTATGGTCAGTCTAGCTGTATGGAGGAGAAGGTACTGCTCTGTTTCAGCTGTTATGGTCAGTCTAGCTGTATGGAGGAGAAGGTACTGCTCTGTTTCAGCTGTTATGGTCAGTCTAGCTGTGTGGAGAAGGTACTGCTCTGTTTTTGCTGTTATGGTCAGTCTAGCTGAATGGAGGAGAAGGTACTGCTCTGTTTCAGCTGTTATGGTCAGTCTAGCTGTATGGAGGAGAAGGTACTGCTCTGTTTCAGCTGTTATGGTCAGTCTAGCTGTATGGAGAAAGGTACTGCTCTGTTTCAGCTGTTATGGTCAGTCTAGCTAGGAAAAGGTCTCTGTTTCAGCTGTTATGGTCAGTCTAGCTGTGGAGAAGGTACTGCTCTGTTTCAGCTGTTATGGTCAGTCTAGCTGTATGGAGGAGAAGGTACTGCTCTGTTTCAGCTGGTATGGTCAGTCTGGCTGTATGGAGGAGAAGGTACTGCTCTGTTTCAGCTGTTATGGTCAGTCTAGCTGTATGGAGGAGAAGGTACTGCTCTGTTTCAGCTGTTATGGTCAGTCTAGCTGTATGGAGAAGGTAATGCTCTGTTTCAGCTGTTATGGTCAGTCTGGCTGTATGGAGGAGAAGGTACTGCTCTGTTTCAGCTGTTATGGTCAGTCTAGCTGTATGGAGGAGAAGGCACTGCTCTGTTTCAGCTGTTATGGTCAGTCTAGCTGTATGGAGGAGAAGGTACTGCTCTGTTTCAGCTGTTATGGTCAGTCTAGCTGTATGGAGGAGAAGGTACTGCTCTGTTTCAGCTGGTATGGTCAGTCTAGCTGTATGGAGGAGAAGGTACTGTCTCTGTTTCAGCTGGTATGGTCAGTCTAGCTGTATGGAGGAGAAGGTACTGCTCTGTTTCAATTGGTATGGTCAGTCTAGCTGTATGGAGAAGGTCCTGCTCTGTTTCAGCTGTTATGGTCAGTCTAGCTGTATGGAGAAGGTAGTGCTCTGTTTCAGCTGTTATGGTCAGTCTAGCTGTATGGAGGAGAAGGTACTGCTCTGTTTCAGCTGTTATGGTCAGTCTAGCTGTATGGAGGAGAAGGTACTGCTCTGTTTCAGCTGGTATGGTCAGTCTGCTGTATGGAGGAGAAGGTACTGCTCTGTTTCAGCTGTTATGGTCAGTCTAGCTGTATGGAGAAGGTACTGCTCTGTTTCAGCTGTTATGGTCAGTCTAGCTGTATGGAGAAAGGTACTGCTCTGTTTCAGCTGTTATGGTCAGTCTAGCTGTATGGAGGAGAAGGTACTGCTCTGTTTCAGCTGGTATGGTCAGTCTAGCTGTATGGAGGAGAAGGTACTGCTCTGTTTCAGCTGTTATGGTCAGTCTAGCTGTATGGAGAAAGGTACTGCTCTGTTTCAGCTGTTATGGTCAGTCTAGCTATATGGAAAAGGTAGTGCTCTGTTTCAGCTGTTATGGTCAGTCTGGCTGTATGGAGAAGAAGGTACTGCTCTGTTTCAGCTGTTATGGTCAGTCTAGCTGTGTGGAGAAGGTACTGCTCTGTTTTTGCTGTTATGGTCAGTCTAGCTGTATGGAGAAGGTACTGCTCTGTTTCACCTGGTATGGTCAGTCTAGCTATATGGAAAAGGTAGTGCTCTGTTTCAGCTGTTATGGTCAGTCTAGCTATATGGAGGAGAAGGTACTGTTCTGTTTCAGCTGTTATGGTCAGTCTGGCTGTATGGAGGAGAAGGTACTGCTCTGTTTCAATTGGTATGGTCAGTCTAGCTGTATGGAGAAGGTCCTGCTCTGTTTCAGCTGTTATGGTCAGCTTAGGTGTATGGAGAAGGTACTGCTCTGTTTCAGCTGTTATGGTCAGTCTAGCTGTATGGAGGAGAAGGTACTGCTCTGTTTCAGCTGGTATGGTCAGTCTGGCTGTATGGAGGAGAAGGTACTGCTCTGTTTCAGCTGGTATGGTCAGTCTGGCTGTAGGGAGGAGAAGTTACTGCTCTGTTTCACCTGGTATGGTCAGTCTAGCTTTGGAAAAGGTAGTGCTCTGTTTCAGCTGTTATGGTCAGTCTGGCTGTATGGAGGAGAAGGTACTGCTCTTTTCAGCTGTTATGGTCAGTCTAGCTGTATGGAGAAGAAGGTACTGCTCTGTTTCAGCTGTTATGGTCAGTCTAGCTGTGTGGAGAAGGTACTGCTCTGTTTTTGCTGTTATGGTCAGTCTAGCTGAATGGAGGAGAAGGTACTGCTCTGTTTCAGCTGTTATGGTCAGTCTAGCTGTATGGAGAAGGTACTGCTCTGTTTCAGCTGTTATGGTCAGTCTAGCTATATGGAGGAGAAGGTACTGTTCTGTTTCAGCTGTTATGGTCAGTCTGGCTGTATGGAGGAGAAGGTACTGCTCTGTTTCAGCTGTTATGGTCAGTCTGGCTGTATGGAGGAGAAGGTACTGCTCTGTTTCAGCTGTTATGGTCAGTCTAGCTGTATGGAGGAAGGTACTGCTCTGTTTCAGCTGTTGTGGTCAGTCTGGCTGTATGGAGGAGAAGGTACTGCTCTGTTTCAGCTGTTATGGTCAGTCTAGCTGTATGGAGAAGGTACTGCTCTGTTTCAGCTGGTATGGTCAGTCTGGCTGTAGGGAGGAGAAGGTAATGTCTCTGTTTCAGCTGGTATGGTCAGTCTAGCTGTATGGAGGAGAAGGTACTGCTCTGTTTCAGCTGTTATGGTCAGTCTAGCTGTATGGAGGAGAAGGTACTGCTCTGTTTCAGCTGGTATGGTCAGTCTAGCTGTATGGAGGAGAAGGTACTGCTCTGTTTCAGCTGGTATGGTCAGTCTAGCTGTATGGAGAAGGTCCTGCTCTGTTTCAGCTGTTATGGTCAGTCTAGCTGTATGGAGAAGGTAGTGCTCTGTTTCAGCTGTTATGGTCAGTCTAGCTGTATGGAGGAGAAGGTACTGCTCTGTTTCAGCTGTTATGGTCAGTGTAGCTGTATGGAGGAGAAGGTACTGCTCTGTTTCAGCTGGTATGGTCAGTCTGGCTGCATGGAGGAGAAGGTACTGCTCTGTTTCAGCTGTTATGGTCAGTCTAGCTGTATGGAGAAGGTACTGCTCTGTTTCAGCTGTTATGGTCAGTCTAGATGTATGGAGGAGAAGGTACTGCTCTGTTTCAGCTGGTATGGTCAGTCTGGCTGTATGGAGGAGAAGGTACTGCTCTGTTTCAGCTGGTATGGTCAGTCTGGCTGTATGGAGGAGAAGGTACTGCTCTGTTTCAGCTGTTATGGTCAGTCTAGCTGTATGGAGGAAAGGTACTGCTCTGTTTCAGCTGTTATGGTCAGTCTAGCTGTATGGAGAAGGTACTGCTCTGTTTCAGCTGTTATGGTCAGTCTAGCTGTATGGAGAAGGTACTGCTCTGTTTCAGCTGTTATGGTCAGTCTAGCTGTATGGAGGAGAAGGTACTGCTCTGTTTCAGCTGTTATGGTCAGTCTGGCTGTATGGAGGAGAAGGTACTGCTCTGTTTCAGCTGTTATGGTCAGTCTAGCTGTATGGAGAAGGTACTGCTCTGTTTCACCTGGTATGGTCAGTCTAGCTATATGGAAAAGGTAGTGCTCTGTTTCAGCTGTTATGGTCAGTCTAGCTGTATGGAGGAGAAGGTACTGCTCTGTTTCAGCTGGTATGGTCAGTCTGGCTGTAGGGAGGAGAAGTTGCTGCTCTGTTTCACCTGGTATGGTCAGTCTAGCTATATGGAAAAGGTAGTGCTCTGTTTCAGCTGTTATGGTCAGTCTGGCTGTATGGAGGAGAAGGTACTGCTCTTTTTCAGCTGTTATGGTCAGTCTAGCTGTATGGAGAAGAAGGTACTGCTCTGTTTCAGCTGTTATGGTCAGTCTAGCTGTATGGAGGAGAAGGTACTGCTCTGTTTCAGCTGTTATGGTCAGTCTAGCTGAATGGAGGAGAAGGTACTGCTCTGTTTCAGCTGTTATGGTCAGTCTAGCTGTATGGAGGAGAAGGTACTGCTCTGTTTCAGCTGTTATGGTCAGTCTAGCTGTATGGAGGAGAAGGTACTGCTCTGTTTCAGCTGTTATGGTCAGTCTGGCTGTATGGAGGAGAAGGTACTGCTCTGTTTCAGCTGTTATGGTCAGTCTAGCTGTATGGAGGAGAAGGTACTGCTCTGTTTCAGCTGGTATGGTCAGTCTGGCTGTAGGGAGGAGAAGGTACTGCTCTGTTTCAGCTGGTATGGTCAGTCTAGCTGTATGGAAAAGGTAGTGCTCTGTTTCAGCTGTTATGGTCAGTCTGGCTGTATGGAGGAGAAGGTACTGCTCTGTTTCAGCTGTTATGGTCAGTCTAGCTGTATGGAGGAGAAGGTACTGCTCTGTTTCAGCTGTTTGGTCAGCTGCTGTATGGTTTTTGCATGGTCAGTCTGCTGTATGGAGAGAAGGTACTGCTCTGTTTCAGCTGTTATGGTCAGTCTAGCTGTATGGAGAAGGTACTGCTCTGTTTCAGCTGTTATGGTCAGTCTAGCTGTATGGAGAAGGTACTGCTCTGTTTCAGCTGTTATGGTCAGTCTAGCTGTATGGAGGAGAAGGTACTGTTCTGTTTCAGCTGGTATGGTCAGTCTAGGCTGTATGGAGGAGAAGGTACTGCTCTGTTTCAGCTGTTATGGTCAGTCTGGCTGTATGGAGGAGAAGGTACTGCTCTGTTTCAGCTGTTATGGTCAGTCTGGCTGTATGGAGGAGAAGGTACTGCTCTGTTTCAGCTGTTATGGTCAGTCTAGCTGTATGGAGAAGGTACTGCTCTGTTTCAGCTGTTATGGTCAGTCTAGCTGTATGGAGGAGAAGGTACTGCTCTGTTTCAGCTGTTATGGTCAGTCTAGCTGTATGGAGGAGAAGGTACTGCTCTGTTTCAGCTGTTATGGTCAGTCTGCTGTATGGAGGAGAAGGTACTGCTCTGTTTCAGCTGTTATGGTCAGTCTGGCTGTATGGAGGAGAAGGTACTGCTCTGTTTCAGCTGTTATGGTCAGTCTGGCTGTATGGAGGAGAAGGTACTGCTCTGTTTCAGCTGTTATGGTCAGTCTAGCTGTATGGAGAAAGGTACTGCTCTGTTTCAGCTGGTATGGTGTCAGTCTAGCTATATGGAAAAGGTACTGCTCTGTTTCAGCTGTTATGGTCAGTCTAGCTGTATGGAGGAGAAGGTACTGCTCTGTTTCAGCTGGTATGGTCAGTCTGGCTGTATGGAGGAGAAGGTACTGCTCTGTTTCAGCTGTTATGGTCAGTCTAGCTGTATGGAGGAGAAGGTACTGCTCTGTTTCAGCTGGTATGGTCAGTCTGGCTGTATGGAGGAGAAGGTACTGCTCTGTTTCAGCTGTTATGGTCAGTCTAGCTGTATGGAGAAGGTACTGCTCTGTTTCAGCTGTTATGGTCAGTCTAGCTGTATGGAGAAGGTACTGCTCTGTTTCAGCTGTTATGGTCAGTCTAGCTGTATGGAGGAGAAGGTACTGCTCTGTTTCAGCTGTTATGGTCAGTCTAGCTATATGGAGGAGAAGGTACTGTTCTGTTTCAGCTGTTATTGTCAGTCTGGCTGTATGGAGGAGAAGGTACTGCTCTGTTTCACCTGGTATGGTCAGTCTCGCTATATGGAAAAGGCAGTGCTCTGTTTCACCTGGTATGGTCAGTCTAGCTGTGTGGAGAAGGTACTGCTCTGTTTCAGCTGTTATGGTCAATCTAGCTGTATGGAGGAGAAGGTACTGCTCTGTTTCAGCTGTTATGGTCAGTCTAGCTGTATGGAGAAGGTACTGCTCTGTTTCAGCTGTATGGTCAGTCTGGCTGTATGGAGGAGAAGGTACTGCTCTGTTTCAGCTGGTATGGTCAGTCTGGCTGTATGGAGGAGAAGGTACTGCTCTGTTTCAGCTGGTATGGTCAGTCTGGCTGTATGGAGGAGAAGGTACTGCTCTGTTTCAGCTGGTATGGTCAGTCTAGCTGTATGGAAAAGGTAGTGCTCTGTTTCAGCTGTTATGGTCAGTCTGGCTGTATGGAGGAGAAGGTACTGCTCTGTTTCAGCTGTTATGGTCAGTCTAGCTGTATGGAGAAGAAGGTACTGCTCTGTTTCAGCTGTTATGGTCAGTCTAGCTGTGTGGAGAAGGTACTGCTCTGTTTCAGCTGTTATGGTCAGTCTAGCTGTGTGGAGAAGGTACTGCTCTGTTTCAGCTGTTATGGTCAGTCTAGCTGAATGGAGGAGAAGGTACTGCTCTGTTTCAGCTGTTATGGTCAGTCTAGCTGTATGGAGAAGGTACTGCTCTGTTTCAGCTGTTATGGTCAGTCTAGCTGTATGGAGGAAAGGTACTGCTCTGTTTCAGCTGTTATGGTCAGTCTAGCTGTATGGAGGAGAAGGTACTGCTCTGTTTCAGCTGTTATGGTCAGTCTAGCTGTATGGAGGAGAAGGTACTGCTCTGTTTCAGCTGTTATGGTCAGTCTGGCTGTATGGAGGAGAAGGTACTGCTCTGTTTCAGCTGGTATGGTCAGTCTGGCTGTATGGAGGAGAAGGTACTGCTCTGTTTCAGCTGTTATGGTCAGTCTAGCTGTATGGAGGAGAAGGTACTGCTCTGTTTCAGCTGTTATGGTCAGTCTAGCTGTGTGGAGAAGCTGTTTCAGCTGTTATGGTCAGTCTAGCTGTATGGAGAAGGTACTGCTCTGTTTCAGCTGTTATGGTCAGTCTAGCTGTATGGAGGAGAAGGTACTGCTCTGTTTCAGCTGTTATGGTCAGTCTAGCTGTATGGAGAAGGTACTGCTCTGTTTCAGCTGGTATGGTCAGTCTAGCTCTGCTTGTTTCAGCTGTTATGGTCAGTCTAGCTGTATGGAGGAGAAGGTACTGCTCTGTTTCAGCTGGTATGGTCAGTCTGGCTGTATGGAGGAGAAGGTACTGCTCTGTTTCAGCTGTTATGGTCAGTCTAGCTGTATGGAGGAGAAGGTACTGCTCTGTTTCAGCTGGTATGGTCAGTCTGGCTGTATGGAGGAGAAGGTACTGCTCTGTTTCAGCTGTTATGGTCAGTCTAGCTGTATGGAGGAGAAGGTACTGCTCTGTTTCAGCTGTTATGGTCAGTCTAGCTGTATGGAGAAGGTACTGCTCTGTTTCAGCTGTTATGGTCAGTCTAGCTGTATGGAGAAGGTACTGCTCTGTTTCAGCTGTTATGGTCAG
Source organism: Oncorhynchus tshawytscha (assembly GCF_018296145.1). Classification (NCBI taxonomy): domain Eukaryota; kingdom Metazoa; phylum Chordata; class Actinopteri; order Salmoniformes; family Salmonidae; genus Oncorhynchus; species Oncorhynchus tshawytscha. The sequence continues at coordinate 44,711,467 of NC_056449.1, read as the reverse complement.
TCTAGCTGTATGGAGGAGAAGGTACTGCTCTGTTTCAGCTGGTATGGTCAGTCTGGATGTATGGAGGAGAAGGTACTGCTCTGTTTCAGCTGGTATGGTCAGTCTGGCTGTAGGGAGGAGAAGGTACTGCTCTGTTTCACCTGGTATGGTCAGTCTCGCTATATGGAAAAGGCAGTGCTCTGTTTCAGCTGTTATGGTCAGTCTAGCTATATGGAGGAGAAGGTACTGCTCTGTTTCAGCTGTTATGGTCAGTCTGGCTGTATGGAGGAGAAGGTACTGCTCTGTTTCAGCTGGTATGGTCAGTCTGGCTGTAGGGAGGAGAAGGTACTGCTCTGTTTCACCTGGTATGGTCAGTCTAGCTATATGGAGGAGAAGGTACTGTTCTGTTTCAGCTGTTATGGTCAGTCTAGCTGTATGGAGAAGGTACTGCTCTGTTTCACCTGGTATGGTCAGTCTAGCTATGTGGAAAAGGTAGTGCTCTGTTTCAGCTGTTATGGTCAGTCTAGCTGTCTGGAGAAGGTACTGCTCTGTTTCAGCTGTTATGGTCAGTCTAGCTGTATGGAGAAGGTACTGCTCTGTTTCAGCTGTTATGGTCAGTCTAGCTGTATGGAGGAGAAGGTACTGCTCTGTTTCAGCTGTTATGGTCAGTCTAGCTGTATGGAGGAGAAGGTACTGCTCTGTTTCAGCTGTTATGGTCAGTCTAGCTGTATGGAGAAGGTACAGCTCTGTTTTTGCTGTTATGGAGTCTAGCTGAATGGAGGAGAAGGTACTGTTCTGTTTCAGCTGTTATGGTCAGTCTAGCTGTATGGAGAAGGTACTGCTCTGTTTCACCTGGTATGGTCAGTCTAGCTATGTGGAAAAGGTAGTGCTCTGTTTCAGCTGTTATGGTCAGTCTAGCTGTGTGGAGAAGGTACTGCTCTGTTTCAGCTGTTATGGTCAGTCTAGCTGTATGGAGGAGAAGGTACTGCTCTGTTTCAGCTGGTATGGTCAGTCTGGCTGTATGGAGGAGAAGGTAGTGCTCTGTTTCAGCTGTTATGGTCAGTCTAGCTGTATGCAGGAGAAGGTACTGCTCTTTTTCAGCTGTTATGGTCAGTCTAGCTGTGTGGAGAAGGTACTGCTCTGTTTTTGCTGTTATGGTCAGTCTGGCTGTATGGAGGAGAAGGTACTGCTCTGTTTCAGCTGTTATGGTCAGTCTAGCTGTATGGAGGAGAAGGCACTGCTCTGTTTCAGCTGTTATGGTCAGTCTAGCTGTATGGAGGAGAAGGTACTGTCTCTGTTTCAGCTGGTATGGTCAGTCTAGCTGTATGGAGGAGAAGGTACTGCTCTGTTTCAGCTGTTATGGTCAGTCTAGCTGTATGGAGGAGAAGGTACTGCTCTGTTTCAGCTGGTATGGTCAGTCTAGCTGTATGGAGGAGAAGGTACTGCTCTGTTTCAGCTGGTATGGTCAGTCTAGCTGTATGGAGAAGGTCTGCTCTGTTTCAGCTGTTATGGTCAGTCTAGCTGTATGGAGAAGGTAGTGCTCTGTTTCAGCTGTTATGGTCAGTCTAGCTGTATGGAGGAGAAGGTACTGCTCTGTTTCAGCTGTTATGGTCAGTCTAGCTGTATGGAGGAGAAGGTACTGCTCTGTTTCAGCTGGTATGGTCAGTCTGGCTGTATGGAGGAGAAGGTACTGCTCTGTTTCAGCTGTTATGGTCAGTCTAGCTGTATGGAGAAGGTACTGCTCTGTTTCAGCTGTTATGGTCAGTCTAGCTGTATGGAGAAGGTACTGCTCTGTTTCAGCTGTTATGGTCAGTCTAGCTGTATGGAGGAGAAGGTACTGCTCTGTTTCAGCTGGTATGGTCAGTCTAGCTGTATGGAGGAGAAGGTACTGCTCTGTTTCAGCTGGTATGGTCAGTCTGGCTGTATGGAGGAGAAGGTACTGCTCTGTTTCAGCTGTTATGGTCAGTCTAGCTGTGTGGAGAAAGTACTGCTCTGTTTCAGCTGTTATGGTCAGTCTAGCTGTATGGAGGAGAAGGTACTGCTCTGTTTCAGCTGTTATGGTCAGTCTAGCTGTATGGAGGAGAAGGTACTGCTCTGTTTCAGCTGTTATGGTCAGTCTAGCTGTATGGAGGAGAAGGTACTGCTCTGTTTCAGCTGTTATGGTCAGTCTAGCTGTATGGAGAAGGTACTGCTCTGTTTCACCTGGTATGGTCAGTCTAGCTATATGGAAAAGGTAGTGCTCTGTTTCAGCTGTTATGGTCAGTCTAGCTGTGTGGAGAAGGTACTGCTCTGTTTCAGCTGTTATGGTCAGTCTAGCTGTATGGAGGAGAAGGTACTGCTCTGTTTCAGCTGGTATGGTCAGTCTGGCTGTATGGAGGAGAAGGTAGTGCTCTGTTTCAGCTGTTTCAGGTCAGTCTGGCTGTATGGAGGAGAAGGTACTGCTCTGTTTCAGCTGTTATGGTCAGTCTGGCTGTATGGAGGAGAAGGTACTGCTCTGTTTCAGCTGGTATGGTCAGTCTGGCTGTATGGAGGAGAAGGTACTGCTCTGTTTCAGCTGGTATGGTCAGTCTGGCTGTAGGGAGGAGAAGTTACTGCTCTGTTTCACCTGGTATGGTCAGTCTAGCTATATGGAAAAGGTAGTGCTCTGTTTCAGCTGTTATGGTCAGTCTGGCTGTATGGAGGAGAAGGTACTGCTCTTTTTCAGCTGTTATGGTCAGTCTAGCTGTATGGAGAAGAAGGTACTGCTCTGTTTCAGCTGTTATGGTCAGTCTAGCTGTATGGAGAAGGTACTGCTCTGTTTTTGCTGTTATGGTCAGTCTAGCTGTATGGAGGAGAAGGTACTGCTCTGTTTCAGCTGTTATGGTCAGTCTAGCTGTATGGAGAAGGTACTGCTCTGTTTCAGCTGTTATGGTCAGTCTAGCTATATGGAGGAGAAGGTACTGTTCTGTTTCAGCTGTTATGGTCAGTCTGGCTGTATGGAGGAGAAGGTACTGCTCTGTTTCAGCTGTTATGGTCAGTCTGGCTGTATGGAGGAGAAGGTACTGCTCTGTTTCAGCTGTTATGGTCAGTCTAGCTGTATGGAGAAAGGTAATGCTCTGTTTCAGCTGTTATGGTCAGTCTGGCTGTATGGAGGAGAAGGTACTGCTCTGTTTCAGCTGTTATGGTCAGTCTAGCTGTATGGAGGAGAAGGTACTGCTCTGTTTCAGCTGTTATGGTCAGTCTAGCTGTATGGAGGAGAAGGTACTGTCTCTGTTTCAGCTGGTATGGTCAGTCTAGCTGTATGGAGGAGAAGGTACTGCTCTGTTTCAGCTGTTATGGTCAGTCTAGCTGTATGGAGGAGAAGGTACTGTCTCTGTTTCAGCTGGTATGGTCAGTCTAGCTGTATGGAGGAGAAGGTACTGCTCTGTTTCAGCTGTTATGGTCAGTCTAGCTGTATGGAGAAGGTCCTGCTCTGTTTCAGCTGTTATGGTCAGTCTAGCTGTATGGAGAAGGTAGTGCTCTGTTTCAGCTGTTATGGTCAGTCTAGCTGTGTGGAGGAGAAGGTACTGCTCTGTTTCAGCTGTTATGGTCAGTCTAGCTGTATGGAGGAGAAGGTACTGCTCTGTTTCAGCTGGTATGGTCAGTCTGGCTGTATGGAGGAGAAGGTACTGCTCTGTTTCAGCTGTTATGGTCAGTCTAGCTGTATGGAGAAGGTACTGCTCTGTTTCAGCTGTTATGGTCAGTCTAGCTGTATGGAGAAGGTACTGCTCTGTTTCAGCTGTTATGGTCAGTCTAGCTGTATGGAGGAGAAGGTACTGCTCTGTTTCAGCTGGTATGGTCAGTCTAGCTGTATGGAGGAGAAGGTACTGCTCTGTTTCAGCTGGTATGGTCAGTCTGGCTGTATGGAGGAGAAGGTACTGCTCTGTTTCAGCTGTTATGGTCAGTCTAGCTGTGTGGAGAAGGTACTGCTCTGTTTCAGCTGTTATGGTCAGTCTAGCTGTATGGAGAAGGTACTGCTCTGTTTCAGCTGTTATGGTCAGTCTAGCTGTATGGAGAAGGTACTGCTCTGTTTCAGCTGTTATGGTCAGTCTGCTGTATGGAGTCAGTGCTCTGTTTCAGCTGTTATGGTCAGTCTAGCTGTATGGAGGAGAAGGTACTGCTCTGTTTCAGCTGTTATGGTCAGTCTAGCTGTATGGAGGAGAAGGTACTGCTCTGTTTCAGCTGTTATGGTCAGTCTAGCTGTATGGAGGAGAAGGTACTGCTCTGTTTCAGCTGTTATGGTCAGTCTAGCTGTATGGAGGAGAAGGTACTGCTCTGTTTCAGCTGTTATGGTCAGTCTAGCTGTATGGAGGAGAAGGTACTGCTCTGTTTCAGCTGTTATGGTCAGCTGTTAGCTGTGTGGGAGAAGGTACTGCTCTGTTTTTGCTGTTATGGTCAGTCTAGCTGAATGGAGGAGAAGGTACTGCTCTGTTTCAGCTGTTATGGTCAGTCTAGCTGTATGGAGTACTGCTCTGTTTCACCTGGTATGGTCAGTCTAGCTATATGGAAAAGGTACTGCTCTGTTTCAGCTGTTATGGTCAGTCTAGCTGTATGGAGAAGGGTACTGCTCTGTTTCAGCTGTTATGGTCAGTCTAGCTGTATGGAGGAGAAGGTACTGCTCTGTTTCAGCTGTTATGGTCAGTCTAGCTGTATGGAGGAGAAGGTACTGCTCTGTTTCAGCTGTTATGGTCAGTCTAGCTGTATGGAGGAGAAGGTACTGCTCTGTTTCAGCTGTTATGGTCAGTCTAGCTGTATGGAGAAGGTACTGCTCTGTTTCAGCTGTTATGGTCAGTCTGGCTGTATGGAGGAGAAGGTACTGCTCTGTTTCAGCTGTTATGGTCAGTCTAGCTGTATGGAGGAGAAGGTACTGCTCTGTTTCAGCTGTTATGGTCAGTCTAGCTGTATGGAGGAGAAGGTACTGCTCTGTTTTCAGCTGGTATGGTCAGTCTAGCTGTATGGAGGAGAAGGTACTGCTCTGTTTCAGCTGTTATGGTCAGTCTAGCTGTATGGAGGAGAAGGTACTGCTCTGTTTCAGCTGTTATGGTCAGTCTAGCTGTATGGAGGAGAAGGTACTGCTCTGTTTCAGCTGTTATGGTCAGTCTGCTGTATGGAGAAGGTCAGTCTGTTTCAGCTGTTATGGTCAGTCTAGCTGTATGGAGAAGGTAGTGCTCTGTTTCAGCTGTTATGGTCAGTCTAGCTGTATGGAGGAGAAGGTACTGCTCTGTTTCAGCTGTTATGGTCAGTCTAGCTGTATGGAGGAGAAGGTACTGCTCTGTTTCAGCTGGTATGGTCAGTCTGGCTGTATGGAGGAGAAGGTACTGCTCTGTTTCAGCTGTTATGGTCAGTCTAGCTGTATGGAGAAGGTACTGCTCTGTTTCAGCTGTCATGGTCAGTCTAGCTGTATGGAGAAGGTATGTTTCAGCTGTTATGGTCAGTCTAGCTGTATGGAGAAGGTACTGCTCTGTTTCAGCTGTTATGGTCAGTCTAGCTGTATGGAGGAGAAGGTACTGCTCTGTTTCAGCTGGTATGGTCAGTCTAGCTGTATGGAGGAGAAGGTACTGCTCTGTTTCAGCTGTTATGGTCAGTCTGGCTGTATGGAGGAGAAGGTACTGCTCTGTTTCAATTGGTATGGTCAGTCTAGCTGTATGGAGAAGGTCCTGCTCTGTTTCAGCTGTTATGGTCAGCTTAGGTGTATGGAGAAGGTACTGCTCTGTTTCAGCTGGTATGGTCAGTCTAGCTGTATGGAGAAGGTACTGTCTGTTTCAGCTGTTATGGTCAGTCTAGCTGAGGAGAAGGTACTGCTCTGTTTCAGCTGTTATGGTCAGTCTAGCTGTATGGAGGAGAAGGTACTGCTCTGTTTCAGCTGTTATGGTCAGTCTGGCTGTATGGAGGAAAGGTACTGCTCTGTTTCAGCTGTTATGGTCAGTCTAGCTGTATGGAGGAGAAGGTACTGCTCTGTTTCAGCTGTTATGGTCAGTCTAGCTGTATGGAGGAGGTACTGCTCTGTTTCAGCTGTTATGGTCAGTCTAGCTGTATGGAGGAGAAGGTACTGCTCTGTTTCAGCTGTTATGGTCAGTCTAGCTGTATGGAGGAGAAGGTACTGCTCTGTTTCAGCTGTTATGGTCAGTCTAGCTGTATGGAGGAGAAGGTACTGCTCTGTTTCAGCTGTTATGGTCAGTCTAGCTGTATGGAGAAGGTACTGCTCTGTTTCAGCTGTTATGGTCAGTCTAGCTGTTTCAGCTGGAGTCTAGCTGTATGGAGGAGAAGGTACTGCTCTGTTTCAGCTGTTATGGTCAGTCTAGCTGTATGGAGGAGAAGGTACTGCTCTGTTTCAGCTGGTATGGTCAGTCTGGCTGTATGGAGGAGAAGGTACTGCTCTGTTTCAGCTGTTATGGTCAGTCTAGCTGTATGGAGGAGAAGGTACTGCTCTGTTTCAGCTGTTATGGTCAGTCTAGCTGTATGGAGGAGGTACTGCTCTGTTTCAGCTGTTATGGTCAGTCTGGCTGTATGGAGGAGAAGGTACTGCTCTGTTTCAGCTGTTATGGTCAGTCTAGCTGTATGGAGGAGAAGGTACTGCTCTGTTTCAGCTGTTATGGTCAGTCTAGCTGTATGGAGGAGAAGGTACTGCTCTGTTTCAGCTGTTATGGTCAGTCTAGCTGTATGGAGGAGAAGGTACTGCTCTGTTTCAGCTGTTATGGTCAGTCTAGCTGTATGGAGGAGAAGGTACTGCTCTGTTTCAGCTGTTATGGTCAGTCTAGCTGTATGGAGGAGAAGGTACTGCTCTGTTTCAGCTGTTATGGTCAGTCTAGCTGTATGGAGAAGGTACTGCTCTGTTTCAGCTGTTATGGTCAGTCTAGCTGTATGGAGAAGGTACTGCTCTGTTTCAGCTGTTATGGTCAGTCTAGCTGTATGGAGGAGAAGGTACTGCTCTGTTTCAGCTGTTATGGTCAGTCTAGCTGTATGGAGGAGAAGGTACTGCTCTGTTTCAGCTGTTATGGTCAGTCTAGCTGTATGGAGGAGAAGGTACTGCTCTGTTTCAGCTGTTATGGTCAGTCTAGCTGTATGGAGAAGGTACTGCTCTGTTTCAGCTGTTATGGTCAGTCTAGCTGTATGGAGAAAGGTACTGCTCTGTTTCAGCTGGTATGGTCAGTCTAGCTGTATGGAGGAGAAGGTACTGCTCTGTTTCAGCTGTTATGGTCAGTCTAGCTGTATGGAGGAGAGGGCACTGCTCTGTTTCAGCTGTTATGGTCAGTCTGGCTGTATGGAGGAGAAGGTACTGCTCTGTTTCAGCTGTTATGGTCAGTCTGGCTGTATGGAGGAGAAGGTACTGCTCTGTTTCAGCTGTTATGGTCAGTCTAGCTGTATGGAGAAGGTACTGCTCTGTTTCAGCTGTTATGGTCAGTCTAGCTGTATGGAGAAGGTACTGCTCTGTTTCAGCTGTTATGGTCAGTCTAGCTGTATGGAGGAGAAGGTACTGCTCTGTTTCAGCTGTTATGGTCAGTCTGGCTGTATGGAGGAGAAGGTACTGCTCTGTTTCAGCTGGTATGGTCAGTCTGGCTGTAGGGAGGAGAAGGTACTGCTCTGTTTCAGCTGTTATGGTCAGTCTAGCTGTATGGAAGAAGGTACTGTTTCAGCTGTTATGGTCAGTCTAGCTGTTATGGTCAGTCTGTTTCAGCTGTATGGTCAGTCTAGCTGTATGGAGAAAGGTACTGCTCTGTTTCAGCTGTTATGGTCAGTCTAGCTGTATGGAGGAGAAGGTACTGCTCTGTTTCAGCTGTTATGGTCAGTCTAGCTGTATGGAGAAAGGTACTGCTCTGTTTCAGCTGTTATGGTCAGTCTGGCTGTATGGAGGAGAAGGTACTGCTCTGTTTCAGCTGTTATGGTCAGTCTAGCTGTATGGAGGAGAAGGTACTGCTCTGTTTCAGCTGTTATGGTCAGTCTAGCTGTATGGAGGAGAAGGTACTGCTCTGTTTCAGCTGTTATGGTCAGTCTAGCTGGGAGGAGAAGGTACTGCTCTGTTTCAGCTGTTATGGTCAGTCTAGCTGTATGGAGAAGGTACTGCTCTGTTTCAGCTGTTGGTCAGTCTGCTGTATGGAAAAAGGTATGCTCTGTTTCAGCTGTTATGGTCAGTCTAGCTGTATGGAGAAGGTACTGCTCTGTTTCAGCTGTTATGGTCAGTCTAGCTGTATGGAGGAGAAGGTACTGCTCTGTTTCAGCTGTTATGGTCAGTCTGGCTGTATGGAGGAGAAGGTACTGCTCTGTTTCAGCTGTTATGGTCAGTCTAGCTGTATGGAGGAGAAGGTACTGCTCTGTTTCAGCTGTTATGGTCAGTCTGCTGTATGGAGAAGGTAATGCTCTGTTTCAGCTGTTGTGGGTCAGTCTGGCTGTATGGAGGAGAAGGTACTGCTCTGTTTCAGCTGTTATGGTCAGTCTAGCTGTATGGAGGAGAAGGTACTGCTCTGTTTCAGCTGTTATGGTCAGTCTAGCTGTATGGAGGAGAAGGTACTGTCTCTGGTTTCAGCTGGTATGGTCAGTCTAGCTGTATGGAGGAGAAGGTACTGCTCTGTTTCAGCTGTTATGGTCAGTCTAGCTGTATGGAGGAGAAGGTACTGTCTCTGTTTCAGCTGGTATGGTCAGTCTAGCTGTATGGAGGAGAAGGTACTGCTCTGTTTCAATTGGTATGGTCAGTCTAGCTGTATGGAGAAGGTCCTGCTCTGTTTCAGCTGTTATGGTCAGTCTAGCTGTATGGAGAAGGTAGTGCTCTGTTTCAGCTGTTATGGTCAGTCTAGCTGTATGGAGGAGAAGGTACTGCTCTGTTTCAGCTGTTATGGTCAGTCTAGCTGTATGGAGGAGAAGGTACTGCTCTGTTTCAGCTGGTATGGTCAGTCTGGCTGTATGGAGGAGAAGGTACTGCTCTGTTTCAGCTGTTATGGTCAGTCTAGCTGTATGGAGAAGGTACTGCTCTGTTTCAGCTGTTATGGTCAGTCTAGCTGTATGGAGAAGGTACTGCTCTGTTTCAGCTGTTATGGTCAGTCTAGCTGTATGGAGGAGAAGGTACTGCTCTGTTTCAGCTGGTATGGTCAGTCTAGCTGTATGGAGGAGAAGGTACTGCTCTGTTTCAGCTGGTATGGTCAGTCTGGCTGTATGGAGGAGAAGGTACTGCTCTGTTTCAGCTGTTATGGTCAGTCTAGCTGTATGGAGAAGGTACTGCTCTGTTTCAGCTGTTATGGTCAGTCTAGCTGTATGGAGGAGAAGGTACTGCTCTGTTTCAGCTGTTATGGTCAGTCTAGCTGTATGGAGGAGAAGGTACTGCTCTGTTTCAGCTGTTATGGTCAGTCTAGCTGTATGGAGAAGGTACTGCTCTGTTTTTGCTGTTATGGTCAGTCTAGCTGTATGGAGAAGGTACTGCTCTGTTTCAGCTGGTATGGTCAGTCTAGCTATATGGAAAAGGTACTGCTCTGTTTCAGCTGTTATGGTCAGTCTAGCTGTGGAGGAGAAGGTACTGCTCTGTTTCAGCTGTTATGGTCAGTCTAGCTGTATGGAGGAGAAGGTACTGCTCTGTTTCAGCTGTTATGGTCAGTCTGCTGTATGGAGGAGAAGGTACTGCTCTGTTTCAGCTGTTATGGTCAGTCTAGCTGTATGGAGGAGAAGGTACTGCTCTGTTTCAGCTGTTATGGTCAGTCTAGCTGTATGGAGGAGAAGGTACTGCTCTGTTTCAGCTGGTATGGTCAGTCTGGCTGTATGGAGGAGAAGGTCTGCTCTGTTTCAGCTGTATGGTCAGTCTGGCTGTAGGGAGGAGAAGGCTCTGTTTCAGGGTATGGTCAGTCTAGCTATATGGAAAAGGTAGTGCTCTGTTTCAGCTGTTATGGTCAGTCTGGCTGTATGGAGGAGAAGGTACTGCTCTGTTTCAGCTGTTATGGTCAGTCTAGCTGTATGGAGAAGAAGGTACTGCTCTGTTTCAGCTGTTATGGTCAGTCTAGCTGTATGGAGAAGGTACTGCTCTGTTTCAGCTGTTATGGTCAGTCTAGCTGTATGGAGGAGAAGGTACTGCTCTGTTTCAGCTGTTATGGTCAGTCTAGCTGTATGGAGGAGAAGGTACTGCTCTGTTTCAGCTGTTATGGTCAGTCTGGCTGTATGGAGAGAAGGTACTGCTCTGTTTCAGCTGTTATGGTCAGTCTAGCTGTATGGAGGAGAAGGTACTGCTCTGTTTCAGCTGTTATGGTCAGTCTGGCTGTATGGAGGAGAAGGTACTGCTCTGTTTCAGCTGTTATGGTCAGTCTAGCTGTATGGAGGAGAAGGTACTGCTCTGTTTCAGCTGTTATGGTCAGTCTAGCTGTATGGAGGAAAAGGTACTGCTCTGTTTCAGCTGGCATGGTCAGTCTAGCTGTATGGGGAAGGTACTGCTCTGTTTCAGCTGTTATGGTAGGTCTAGCTGTATGGAGGAGAATGTACTGCTCTGTTTCAGCTGGTATGGTCAGTCTAGCTGTATGGAGAAGGTAGTGCTCTGTTTCAGCTGTTATGGTCAGTCTAGCTGTCTGGAGAAGGTACTGCTCTGTTTCAGCTGTTATGGTCAGCTTAGGTGTATGGAGAAGGTACTGCTCTGTTTCAGCTGTTATGGTCAGTCTAGCTGTATGGAGGAGAAGGTACTGCTCTGTTTCAGCTGTTATGGTCAGTCTAGCTGTATGGAGGAGAAGGTACTGCTCTGTTTCAGCTGGTATGGTCAGTCTGGCTGTATGGAGGAGAAGGTACTGCTCTGTTTCAGCTGTTATGGTCAGTCTAGCTGTATGGAGAAGGTACTGCTCTGTTTCAGCTGTTATGGTCAGTCTAGCTGTATGGAGAAGGTACTGCTCTGTTTCAGCTGTTATGGTCAGTCTAGATGTATGGAGGAGAAGGTACTGCTCTGTTTCAGCTGGTATGGTCAGTCTGGCTGTATGGAGGAGAAGGTACTGCTCTGTTTCAGCTGGTATGGTCAGTCTGGCTGTAGGGAGGAGAAGGTACTGCTCTGTTTCAGCTGTTATGGTCAGTCTAGCTGTATGGAGGAGAAGGTACTGCTCTGTTTCAGCTGTTATGGTCAGTCTAGCTGTATGGAGAAGGTACTGCTCTGTTTCAGCTGTTATGGTCAGTCTAGCTGTATGGAGAAGGTACTGCTCTGTTTCAGCTGTTATGGTCAGTCTAGCTGTATGGAGAAGGTACTGCTCTGTTTCAGCTGTTATGGTCAGTCTAGCTGTATGGAGGAGAAGGTACTGCTCTGTTTCAGCTGGTATGGTCAGTCTGGCTGTATGGAGGAGAAGGTACTGCTCTGTTTCAGCTGTTATGGTCAGTCTAGCTGTATGGAGGAGAAGGTACTGCTCTTTTTCAGCTGTTATGGTCAGTCTAGCTGTGTGGAGAAGGTACTGCTCTGTTTCAGCTGTTATGGTCAGTCTAGCTTTATGGAGGAGAAGGTACTGCTCTGTTTCAGCTGTTATGGTCAGTCTAGCTGTGTGGAGAAGGTACTGCTCTGTTTCAGCTGTTATGGTCAGTCTAGCTGTGGAGGAGAAGGTACTGCTCTGTTTCAGCTGTTATGGTCAGTCTAGCTGTAGGAGAAGGTACTGCTCTGTTTCAGCTGGTATGGTCAGTCTAGCTGGAAAAGGTATGCTCTGTTTCAGCTGTTATGGTCAGTCTAGCTGTGTGGAGAAGGTACTGCTCTGTTTCAGCTGTTATGGTCAGTCTAGCTGTATGGAGGAGAAGGTACTGCTCTGTTTCAGCTGTTATGGTCAGTCTGGCTGTATGGAGGAGAAGGTACTGCTCTGTTTCAGCTGTTATGGTCAGTCTAGCTGTATGGAGGAGAAGGTGCTGCTCTGTTTCAGCTGTTATGGTCAGTCTAGCTGTATGGAGGAGAAGGTACTGCTCTGTTTCAGCTGTTATGGTCAGTCTAGCTGTATGGAGGAGAAGGTACTGCTCTGTTTCAGCTGTTATGGTCAGTCTAGCTGTATGGAGGAAAAGGTACTGCTCTGTTTCAGCTGTCATGGTCAGTCTAGCTGTATGGGGAAGGTACTGCTCTGTTTCAGCTGTTATGGTCAGTCTAGCTGTATGGAGGAGAAGGTACTGCTCTGTTTCAGCTGTTATGGTCAGTCTAGCTGTATGGAGAAGGTAGTGCTCTGTTTCAGCTGTTATGGTCAGTCTAGCTGTATGGAGAAGGTACTGCTCTGTTTCAGCTGTTATGGTCAGTCTAGCTGTATGGAGGAGAAGGTACTGCTCTGTTTCAGCTGTTATGGTCAGTCTAGCTGTATGGAGGAGAAGGTACTGCTCTGTTTCAGCTGGTATGGTCAGTCTGGCTGTATGGAGGAGAAGGTACTGCTCTGTTTCAGCTGTTATGGTCAGTCTAGCTGTATGGAGAAGGTACTGCTCTGTTTCAGCTGTTATGGTCAGTCTAGCTGTATGGAGAAGGTACTGCTCTGTTTCAGCTGTTATGGTCAGTCTAGCTGTATGGAGGAGAAGGTACTGTCTCTGTTTCAGCTGGTATGGTCAGTCTAGCTGTATGGAGGAGAAGGTACTGTCTCTGTTTCAGCTGGTATGGTCAGTCTAGCTGTATGGAGGAGAAGGTACTGCTCTGTTTCAGCTGTTATGGTCAGTCTAGCTGTATGGAGAAAGGTACTGCTCTGTTTCAGCTGTTATGGTCAGTCTAGCTGTATGGAGGAGAAGGTACTGCTCTGTTTCAGCTGTTATGGTCAGTCTAGCTGTATGGAGGAGAAGGTACTGCTCTGTTTCAGCTGTTATGGTCAGTCTAGGTCAGTCTGTTTCTGTTATGGAGGATGGAGGAGAAGGTACTGCTCTGTTTCAGCTGGTATGGTCAGTCTAGCTGTATGGAGGAAAGGTACTGCTCTGTTTCAGCTGTTATGGTCAGTCTAGCTGTATGGAGAAGGAAGCTGTTATGGTACTGCTGTATGGAGGAGAAGGTACTGCTCTGTTTCAGCTGTTATGGTCAGTCTAGCTGTATGGAGGAGAAGGTACTGCTCTGTTTCAGCTGTTATGGTCAGTCTAGCTGTATGGAGGAGAAGGTACTGCTCTGTTTCAGCTGTTATGGTCAGTCTAGCTGTATGGAGGAGAAGGTACTGCTCTGTTTCAGCTGGTATGGTCAGTCTGGCTGTATGGAGGAGAAGGTACTGCTCTGTTTCAGCTGTTATGGTCAGTCTGGCTGTATGGAGGAGAAGGTACTGCTCTGTTTCACCTGGTATGGTCAGTCTAGCTATATGGAAAAGGTAGTGCTCTGTTTCAGCTGTTATGGTCAGTCTGGCTGTATGGAGGAGAAGGTACTGCTCTGTTTCAGCTGGTTATGGTCAGTCTAGCTGTATGGAGAGAAGGTACTGCTCTGTTTCAGCTGTTATGGTCAGTCTAGCTGTATGGAGAAGGTACTGCTCTGTTTCAGCTGTTATGGTCAGTCTAGCTCTGCTCTGTTTCAGCTGTTATGGTCAGTCTAGCTGTATGGAGGAGAAGGTACTGCTCTGTTTCAGCTGTTATGGTCAGTCTAGCTGTATGGAGGAGAAGGTACTGCTCTGTTTCAGCTGTTATGGTCAGTCTAGCTGTATGGAGGAGAAGGTACTGCTCTGTTTCAGCTGTTATGGTCAGTCTGGCTGTATGGAGGAAAGGTACTGCTCTGTTTCAGCTGTTATGGTCAGTCTAGCTGTATGGAGGAGAAGGTACTGCTCTGTTTCAGCTGTTATGGTCAGTCTAGCTGTATGGAGGAGAAGGTACTGCTCTGTTTCAGCTGTTATGGTCAGTCTAGCTGTATGGAGGAGAAGGTACTGCTCTGTTTCAGCTGTTATGGTCAGTCTAGCTGTATGGAGGAGAAGGTACTGCTCTGTTTCAGCTGGTATGGTCAGTCTAGCTGTATGGAGGAGAAGGTACTGCTCTGTTTCAGCTGTTATGGTCAGTCTAGCTGTATGGAGAAGGTACTGCTCTGTTTCAGCTGTTATGGTCAGTCTAGCTATATGGAAAAGGTAGTGCTCTGTTTCAGCTGTTATGGTCAGTCTAGCTGTATGGAGGAGAAGGTACTGCTCTGTTTCAGCTGTTATGGTCAGTCTAGCTGTATGGAGGAGAAGGTACTGCTCTGTTTCAGCTGGTATGGTCAGTCTGGCTGTATGGAGGAGAAGGTACTGCTCTGTTTCAGCTGTTATGGTCAGTCTAGCTGTATGGAGAAGGTACTGCTCTGTTTCAGCTGTTATGGTCAGTCTAGCTGTATGGAGAAGGTACTGCTCTGTTTCAGCTGTTATGGTCAGTCTAGCTGTATGGAGGAGAAGGTACTGCTCTGTTTCAGCTGGTATGGTCAGTCTGGCTGTAGGGAGGAGAAGGTACTGCTCTGTTTCACCTGGTATGGTCAGTCTAGCTATATGGAGGAGAAGGTACTGTTCTGTTTCAGCTGTTATGGTCAGTCTGGCTGTATGGAGGAGAAGGTACTGCTCTTTTTCAGCTGTTATGGTCAGTCTAGCTGTGTGGAGAAGGTACTGCTCTGTTTCAGCTGTTATGGTCAGTCTAGCTGTATGGAGAAAGGTACTGCTCTGTTTCAGCTGTTATGGTCAGTCTAGCTGTATGGAGAAGGTACTGCTCTGTTTCAGCTGTTATGGTCAGTCTAGCTGTATGGAGGAGAAGGTACTGCTCTGTTTCAGCTGTTATGGTCAGTCTGGCTGTATGGAGGAGAAGGTACTGCTCTGTTTCAGCTGTTATGGTCAGTCTAGCTGTATGGAGGAGAAGGTACTGCTCTGTTTCAGCTGTTATGGTCAGTCTAGCTGTATGGAGGAGAAGGTACTGCTCTGTTTCAGCTGTTATGGTCAGTCTAGCTGTATGGAGGAGAAGGTACTGCTCTGTTTCAGCTGTTATGGTCAGTCTAGCTGTATGGAGGAGAAGGTACTGCTCTGTTTCAGCTGTTATGGTCAGTCTAGCTGTATGGAGGAGAAGGTACTGCTCTGTTTCAGCTGTTATGGTCAGTCTAGCTGTATGGAGGAGAAGGTACTGCTCTGTTTCAGCTGTTATGGTCAGTCTAGCTGTATGGAGAAGGTACTGCTCTGTTTCAGCTGTTATGGTCAGTCTAGCTGTATGGAGAAGGTACTGCTCTGTTTCAGCTGTTATGGTCAGTCTAGCTGTATGGAGGAGAAGGTACTGCTCTGTTTCAGCTGGTATGGTCAGTCTAGCTGTATGGAGGAGAAGGTACTGCTCTGTTTCAGCTGGTATGGTCAGTCTGGCTGTATGGAGGAAAGGTACTGCTCTGTTTCAGCTGTTATGGTCAGTCTAGCTGTATGGAGGAGAAGGTACTGCTCTGTTTCAGCTGTTATGGTCAGTCTAGCTGTATGGAGGAAAGGTACTGCTCTGTTTCAGCTGTTATGGTCAGTCTAGCTGTATGGAGGAAGGTACTGCTCTGTTTCAGCTGTTATGGTCAGTCTAGCTGTATGGAGGAGAAGGTACTGCTCTGTTTCAGCTGTTATGGTCAGTCTAGCTGTATGGAGGAGAAGGTACTGCTCTGTTTCAGCTGTTATGGTCAGTCTAGCTGTATGGAGGAGAAGGTACTGCTCTGTTTCAGCTGTTATGGTCAGTCTAGCTGTATGGAGGAGAAGGTACTGCTCTGTTTCAGCTGTTATGGTCAGTCTAGCTGTATGGAGAAAGGTACTGCTCTGTTTCAGCTGTTATGGTCAGTCTAGCTGTATGGAGGAGAAGGTAGCTCTGTTTCAGCTGTTATGGTCAGTCTAGCTGTATGGAGTACTGCTCTGTTTCAGCTGTTATGGTCAGTCTAGCTGTATGGAGGAGAAGGTACTGCTCTGTTTCAGCTGTTATGGTCAGTCTAGCTGTATGGAGAAGGTACTGCTCTGTTTCAGCTGGTATGGTCAGTCTAGCTGTATATGGAAAGGTACTGCTCTGTTTCAGCTGTTATGGTCAGTCTAGCTGTATGGAGAAGGTACTGCTCTGTTTCAGCTGTTATGGTCAGTCTAGCTGTATGGAGGAGAAGGTACTGCTCTGTTTCAGCTGTTATGGTCAGTCTGGCTGTATGGAGGAGAAGGTACTGCTCTGTTTCAGCTGTTATGGTCAGTCTGGCTGTATGGAGGAGAAGGTACTGCTCTGTTTCAGCTGTTATGGTCAGTCTAGCTGTATGGAGAAGGTAGTGCTCTGTTTCAGCTGTTATGGTCAGTCTAGCTGTATGGAGGAGAAGGTACTGCTCTGTTTCAGCTGTTATGGTCAGTCTAGCTGTATGGAGGAGAAGGTACTGCTCTGTTTCAGCTGGTATGGTCAGTCTAGCTGTATGGATGGAGAAGGTACTGCTCTGTTTCAGCTGTTATGGTCAGTCTAGCTGTATGGAGGAGAAGGTACTGCTCTGTTTCAGCTGTTATGGTCAGTCTAGCTGTATGGAGGAGAAGGTACTGCTCTGTTTCAGCTGGTATGGTCAGTCTAGCTGTATGGAGGAGAAAGGTACTGCTCTGTTTCAGCTGGTATGGTCAGTCTAGCTGTATGGAGGAGAAGGTACTGCTCTGTTTCAGCTGTTATGGTCAGTCTAGCTGTATGGAGAGGTACTCTCTGTTTCAGCTGTAGCTGTATGGAGGAGAAGGTACTGCTCTGTTTCAGCTGTTATGGTCAGTCTAGCTGTATGGAGGAGAAGGTACTGCTCTGTTTCAGCTGGTATGGTCAGTCTAGCTGTATGGAGGAGAAGGTACTGCTCTGTTTCAGCTGTTATGGTCAGTCTAGCTGTATGGAGAAGGTACTGCTCTGTTTCAGCTGTTATGGTCAGTCTAGCTGTAGAGAAGGTACTGCTCTGTTTCAGCTGTTATGGTCAGTCTAGCTGTATGGAGAAAGGTACTGCTCTGTTTCAGCTGGATGGTCAGTCTAGCTGTATGGAGAAAGGTACTGCTCTGTTTCAGCTGGTATGGTCAGTCTAGCTGTATGGAGGAGAAGGTACTGCTCCTCAACACCATAGTACCCTCAGCTGGTATGTCATCAAGCTGGAGGAGAAGGTACTGCTCTGTTTCAGCTGTTATGGTCAGTCTGGGTACTGGACTTCCTGTATGGAGTGAGGGTAGGTACATGCTCTGTTTCAGCTGATATCAACACTGGGGCCCCAGAAGGTGCTGCTCTGTTCTCCTGTACTCCCTGTTCACCCACGTGCGTGGCCATGCACGCTCCAACTCAATCATCAAGTTTGCAGCACAACAGTGGTAGTCTTGATTACCAACAACGAAGGTACTGCTGGGAGGAGGTGGTCTGGTGTCAGGAAAATAACCTGCACTGTTTCAGCTAAGGAGATGATTCTGGACTGTAGGAGGAGAGAGGTAACTGCCCTGTTCCACATGGATGGTCAGTCTAGCTGTATGGAGGAGAAGGTCCTGGCATACTGTTCACAGACAAACTGTTTGGTCCACTCTACAGACAGCATGTGAGGAAAGGCACAGCTCTGTTTCAGCCTCAGGAGGCTGAAGTCTTGTCACCAAAAGCACTGTTCTACAGATGCACAATCGGAGGCGAGTATCAGCCTGTGAGGTCTGCACAACGCATCACCGGGGGCAAACTACCTGCCCTCCAGGACACCTACACCACCTGTGCTATGGAAGGCCATAAAGATCATCAAGGACATCAACCACCCGGCCACTGCCTGTTTCAGCTGCCATCCAGAAGGCGATGGTCAGTCTAGCTGCATCATGGAGGAGAAGGAAAAACTGCTTCTGTTTCAGCTGGATGGTCAGCCACCACTAACATGGAGTGGCTACTGCCAACACACTGTCATGGTCACTGAGCTTAATCATGGAAATGATGTAAATATATCACTAGCCACTTTAAACAGCTGGTATGGTCAGTCCCTAGCTTGTTCATGGATATGCATACGGATACTGTACTCTGTTTCAGACTGCATCCTTATGTAATACATGTATCACTAGCCACTTTAACTATGCCACTTGGTTTACATACTTATCTCATCAGTATATACTGGACTCGATATCATCTACTGTATCTTGCCTATGCTGCTCTGTACCATCACTCATTCATATATCCTTATGTACATATTCTTAGTCCCCTTACACTGTGTATGGAGGAGAGGTTTTCTGTTTCAGATTACTTGCTCAGTCTGCATGTCGGGACTAGAAGCACAAGCATTTCGCTCTCGCATTTCATCTGCTAACCATGTGTATGTGACAAAGATTTGATTTGATTTGATTTGATTTGATTTGGTACTGCTCTGTTTCAGCTGGTATGGTCAGTCTGGCTGTATGGAGGAGAAGGTACTGCTCTGTTTCAGCTGTTATGGTCTTTCTAGCTGTGTGGAGAAGGTACTGCTCTGTTTCAGCTGTTATGGTCAGTCTAGCTGTCTGGAGAAGGTACTGCTCTGTTTCAGCTGGTATGGTCAGTCTAGCTGTATGGAGAAGGTACTGCTCTGTTTCAGCTGTTATGGTCAGTCTAGCTGTCTGGAGAAGGTACTGCTTTGTTTCAGCTTGTATGGTCAGTCTAGCTGTATGGAGAAGGAACTGCTCTGTTTCAGCTTGTATGGTCAGTCTGGCTGTATGGAGGAGAAGGTACTGCTCTGTTTCAGCTGGTATGGTCAGTCTAGCTGTATGGAGAAGGTACTGCTCTGTTTCAGCTGTTATGGTCAGTCTAGCTGTATGGAGAAGGTACTGCTCTGTTTCAGCTGTTATGGTCAGTCTAGCTGTATGGAGAAGGTACTGCTCTGTTTCAGCTGTTATGGTCAGTCTAGCTGTATGGAGAAGGTACTGCTCTGTTTCAGCTGTTATGGTCAGTCTAGCTGTATGGAGAAGGTACTGCTCTGTTTCAGCTGGTATGGTCAGTCTAGCTGTATGGAGAAGGTACTGCTCTGTTTCAGCTGTT
Source organism: Oncorhynchus tshawytscha (assembly GCF_018296145.1). Lineage (NCBI taxonomy): Eukaryota > Metazoa > Chordata > Actinopteri > Salmoniformes > Salmonidae > Oncorhynchus > Oncorhynchus tshawytscha. The sequence goes on along the minus strand of NC_056449.1, from coordinate 44,692,639 downwards.
ATGGTCAGTCTAGCTGTATGGAGAAGGTACAGCTCTGTTTCAGCTGTTATGGTCAGAATGATTTGGGAAATGGGATGCAACCAGCAAAGTTACATCTATATGCAGATGACACAGTCATACAGACACTCATGTGCTCCTTTTCTGGTTCAGGCTGTTGAAGAGCTCCAGACTGCATTTAATTCTCTATAGGGCTCCCTTTATGGTCTCAAACTGGTCTTGAATGTGTAATGAACACTGAACAGGTGTAATGAACACTAAACAGGTGTAATGAACACTGAACAGGTGTAATGAACAGGTGTAATGAACACTGAACAGGTGTAATGAACACTGAACAGGTGTAATGAACAGTTGTAATGAACACTAAACAGCTGTAATGAACACTGAACACGTATAATGAACACTAAACAGGTGTAATGAACACTGAACAGCTGTAATGAACACTGAACAGGTGTAATGAACACTGAACAGGTGTAATGAACACTGAACAGGTGTAATGAACACTAAACAGGTGTAATGAACACTGAACAGCTGTAATGAACACTGAACAGGTGTAATGAACACTGGACAGGTGTAATGAACACTGGACAGGTGTAATGAACACTGAACAGGTGTAATGAACACTGGACAGGTGTAATGAACACTGAACAGGTGTAATGAACAGGTGTAATGAACAGGTGTAATGGACACTGAACAGGTGTAATGAACACTGAACAGGTGTAATGAACACTAAACAGGTGTAATGAACAGGTGTAATGAACACTGAACAGGTGTAATGAACACTAAACAGGTGTAATGAACAGGTGTAATGAACACTGAACAGGTGTAATGAACACTAAACAGGTGTAATGAACAGGTGTAATGAACACTAAACAGCTATAATGAACACTGGACAGGTGTAATGAACACTGAACAGGTGTAATGAACACTGAACAGGTGTAATGAACAGGTGTAATGAACACTGAACAGGTGTAATGGACACTGAACAGGTGTAATGGACACTGAACAGGTGTAATGAACACTGGACAGGAGTAATGAACACTGGACAGGTGTAATGAACACTGAACAGGTGTAATGAACAGGTGTAATGAACACTGAAAAAGGTGTAATGAACAGGTGTAATGAACACTAAACAGCTATAATGAACCCTGGACAGGTGTAATGGACACTGAACAGGTATAATGCACACTGAACAGGTGTAATGAACACTGGACAGGTGTAATGAACACTGGACAGGTGTAATGAACACTGAACAGGTGTAATGAACAGGTGTAATGAACACTGAACAGGTGTAATGAACAGGTGTAATGAACACTAAACAGGTGTAATGAACACTGGACAGGTGTAATGAACAGGTGTAATGAACACTGAACAGGTGTAATGAACAGGTGTAATGAACACTAAACAGCTATAATGAACACTGGACAGGTGTAATGGACACTGAACAGGTATAATGCACACTGAACCGGTGTAATGAACACTGAACAGGTGTAATGAACACTGAACAGGTGTAATGGACACTGAACAGGTGTAATGAACACTGGACAGGTGTAATGAACACTGGACAGGTGTAATGAACACTGAACAGGTGTAATGAACAGGTGTAATGAACACTGAACAGGTGTAATGAACAGGTATAATGCACACTGAACAGGTGTAATGAACACTGAACAGGTGTAATGAACACTGAACAGGTGTAATGGACACTGAACAGGTGTAATGAACACTGGACAGGTGTAATGAACACTGGACAGGTGTAATGAACACTGAACAGGTGAAATGAACAGGTGTAATGAACACTGAACAGGTGTAATGAACAGGTGTAATGAACACAAAACAGGTGTAATGAACACTGGACACGTGTAATGAACAGGTGTAATGAACACTGAACAGGTGTAATGAACAGGTGTAATGAACATTAAACAGCTATAATGAACACTGGACAGGTGTAATGGACACTGAACAGGTATAATGCACACTGAACAGGTGTAATGAACACTTAACAGGTGTAATGAACACTGAACAGGTGTAATGGACACTGAACAGGTGTAATGAACACTGGACAGGTGTAATGAACACTGGACAGGTGTAATGAACACTGAACAGGTGTAATGAAAAGGTGTAATGAACACTGAACAGGTGTAATGAACAGGTGTCATGAACACTAAACAGGTGTAATGAACACTGGACAGGTGTAATGAACACTGAACAAGTGTAATGAACACTAAACAGGTGTAATGAACAGGTGTAATGAACACTGAACAGGTGTAATGAACAGGTGTAATGAACACTAAACAGGTGTAATGAACACTGGACAGGTATAATGAACACTGAACAGGTGTAATGAACACGGAACAGGTGTAATGAACACTGAACAGGTGTAATGAACACTAAACAGCTATAATGAACACTGGACAAGTAAAATGAACACTGGACAGGTGTAATGAACACTGAACAGGTGTAATGAACACTAAACAGGTGTAATGAACACTGAACAGGTGTAATGAACAGGTGTAATGAACACTGAACAGGTGTAATGAACACTGAACAGGTGTAATGAACAGGTGTAATGAACACTAAACAGCTGTAATGAACACTGAACAGGTGTAATGAACACTAAACAGGTGTAATGAACACTGAACAGCTGTAATGAACACTGAACAGGTGTAATGAACACTGAACAGGTGTAATGAACACTAAACAGGTGTAATGAACATTGAACAGCTGTAATGAACACTGAACAGGTGTAATGAAGACTAAACAGGTGTAATGAACACTGGACAGGTGTAATGAACACTGAACAGGTGTAATGAACATTGAACAGCTGTAATGAACACTGAACAGGTGTAATGAAGACTAAACAGGTGTAATGAACACTGGACAGGTGTAATGAACATTGAACAGCTGTAATGAACACTGAACAGGTGTAATGAAGACTAAACAGGTGTAATGAACACTGGACAGGTGTAATGAAGACTAAACAGGTGTAATGAACACTGGACAGGTGTAATGAACACTGAACAGGTGTAATGAACACTGAACAGGTGTAATGAACACTGGACAGGTGTAATGAACACTGAACAGGTGTAATGAACACTAAACAGGTTTAATGAACAGGTGTAATGAACACTGAACAGGTTTAATGAACACTAAAGAGGTGTAATGAACAGGTGTAATTAACACTGAACAGGTGTAATGAACACTAAACAGGTGTAATGAACAGGTGTAATGAACACTAAACAGCTATAATGAACAATGGACAGGTGTAATGAACACTGAACAGGTGTAATGAACACTGAACCGGTGTAATGAACACTGAACAGGTGTGATGAACACTGAACAGGTGTAATGAACAGGTGTAATGGACACTGAAGAGGTGTAATGAACACTGGACAGGTGTAATGAACACTGAACAGGTGTAATGCACACTGAACAGGTGTAATGAACACTGGACAGGTGTAATGAACACTGAACAGGTGTAATGAACAGGTGTAATGAACACTAAACAGGTGTAATGAACACTGAACAGGTGTAATGAACACTAAACAGGTGTAATGAACACTGAACAGGTGTAATGAACACTAAACAGGTGTAATGAACACTGAACAGGTGTAATGAACAGGTGTAATGAACACTGAACAGGTGTAATGAACACTGAACTGGTGTAATGAACAGTTGTAATGAACACTAAACAGCTGTAATGAACACTGAACAGGTATAATGAACACTAAACAGGTGTAATGAACACTGAACAGCTGTAATGAACACTGAACAGGTGTAATGAACACTGAACAGGTGTAATGAACACTAAACAGGTGTAATGAACACTGAACAGCTGTAATGAACACTGAACAGGTGTAATGAACACTGAACAGGTGTAATGAACACTAAACAGCTGTAATGAACACTGAACAGGTGTAATGGACACTGAACAGGTGTAATGAACACTGGACAGGTGTAATGAACACTGGACAGGTGTAATGAACACTGAACAGGTGTAATGAACAGGTGTAATGAACACTGAACAGGTGTAATGAACAGGTGTAATGAACACTAAACAGGTGTAATGAACACTGGACAGGTGTAATGAACACTGAACAGGTGTAATGAACACTAAACAGGTGTAATGAACAGGTGTAATGAACACGGAACAGGTGTAATGAACACTGAACAGGTGTAATGAACACTAAACAGCTATAATGAACACTGGACAAGTAAAATGAACACTGGACAGGTGTAATGAACACTGAACAGGTGTAATGAACACTAAACAGGTGTAATGAACACTGAACAGGTGAATGAACAGGTGTAATGAACACTGAACAGGTGTAATGAACACTGAACAGGTGTAATGAACACTGAACAGGTGTAATGAACAGGTGTAATGAACACTAAACAGGTGTAATGAACACTGAACAGCTGTAATGAACACTGAACAGGTGTAATGAACACTGAACAGGTGTAATGAACAATGAACAGGTGTAATGAACACTGAACAGGTGTAATGAACAGGTGTAATGAACAGGTGTAATGGACACTGAACAGGTGTAATGAACACTGAACAGGTGTAATGAAGACTAAACAGGTGTAATGAACACTGGACAGGTGTAATGAACACTGAACAGGTGTAATGAACACTGAACAGGTGTAATGAACACTGGACAGGTGTAATGAACACTGAACAGGTGTAATGAACAGGTGTAATGGACACTGAACAGGTTTAATGAACACTAAACAGGTGTAATGAACAGGTGTAATGAACACTGAACAGGTGTAATGAACACTAAACAGGTGTAATGAACAGGTGTAATGAACACTAAACAGCTATAATGAACACTGGACAGGTGTAATGAACACTGAACAGGTGTAATGAACACTGAACAGGTGTAATGAACACTGAACAGGTGTGATGAACACTGAACAGGTGTAATGAACACTGAACAGGTGTAATGAACAGGTGTAATGAACACTGAACAGGTGTAATGAACACTGAACAGGTGTAATGAACACTGAACAGGTGTAATGAACACTGAACAGGTGTAATGAACAGGTGTAATGAACAGGTGTAATGAACACTGAACAGGTGTAATGGACACTGAACAGGTATAATGCACACTGAACAGGTGTAATGAACACTGAACAGGTGTAATGAATAGGTGTAATGAACATTGAACAGGTGTAATGGACACTGAACAGGTATACTGCACACTGAACAGGTGTAATGAACACTGAAGGTGTAATGAACACTGAACAGGTGTAATGAACACTAAACAGGTGTAATGAACAGGTGTAATGAACACTGAACAGGTGTAATGAACACTAAACAGGTGTAATGAACAGGTGTAATGAACACTGAACAGGTGTAATGAACACTAAACAGGTGTAATGAACAGGTGTAATGAACACTAAACAGCTATAATGAACACTGGACAGGTGTAATGAACACTGAACAGGTGTAATGAACACTGAACCGGTGTAATGAACACTGAACAGGTGTGATGAACACTGAACAGGTGTAATGAACAGGTGTAATGAACACTAAACAGGTGTAATGAACACTGAACAGGTGTAATGAACACTAAACAGGTGTAATGAACACTGAACAGGTGTAATGAACACTAAACAGGTGTAATGAACACTGAACAGGTGTAATGAACAGGTGTAATGAACACTGAACAGGTGTAATGAACACTGAACTGGTGTAATGAACAGTTGTAATGAACACTAAACAGCTGTAATGAACACTGAACAGGTATAATGAACACTAAACAGGTGTAATGAACACTGAACAGCTGTAATGAACACTGAACAGGTGTAATGAACACTGAACAGGTGTAATGAACACTAAACAGGTGTAATGAACACTGAACAGGTGTAATGAACACTGAACAGGTGTAATGAACACTAAACAGGTGTAATGAACACTGGACAGGTGTGATGAACACTGAACAGGTGTAATGAACACTGAACAGGTGTAATGAACACTGAACAGGTGTAATGAACACTGAACAGGTGTAATGAACAGGTGTAATGTAATGGACACTGAACAGGTGTAATGAACACTGTACAGGTGTAATGAACACTGAACAGGTGTAATGGACACTGAACAGGTGTAATGAACACTGAACAGGTGTAATGAACACTGAACAGGTGTAATGAACACTGAACAGGTGTAATGGACACTGAACAGGTGTAATGAACACTGGACAGGTGTAATGAACACTGGACAGGTGTAATGAACACTGAACAGGTGTAATGAACAGGTGTAATGAACACTGAACAGGTGTAATGAACAGGTGTAATGAACACTAAACAGCTATAATGAACACTGGACAGGTGTAATGGACACTGAACAGGTATAATGCATACTGAACAGGTGTAATGAACACTGAACAGGTGTAATGAACACTGAACAGGTGTAATGGACACTGAACAGGTGTAATGAACACTGGACAGGTGTAATGAACACTGGACAGGTGTAATGAACACTGAACAGGTGTAATGAACAGGTGTAATGAATACTGAACAGGTGTAATGAACAGGTGTAATGAACACTAAACAGGTGTAATGAACACTGGACAGGTGAATGAACACTGAACAGGTGTAATGAACACTAAACAGTTGTAATGAACAGGTGTAATGAACACTAAACAGGTGTAATGAACAGGTGTAATGAACACTAAACAGGTGTAATGAACACTGGACAGGTATAATGAACACTGAACAGGTGTAATGAACACTGAACAGGTGTAATGAACACTGAACAGGTGTAATGAACACTAAACAGCTGAACACTAATGAACACTGGACAGGTGTAATGAACACTGAACAGGTGTAATGAACACTAAACAGGTGTAATGAACACTGAACAGGTGTAATGAACAGGTGTAATGAACACTGAACAGGTGTAATGAACACTGAACAGGTGTAATGAACAGGTGTAATGAACACTAAACAGCTGTAATGAACACTGAACAGGTGTAATGAACACTAAACAGGTGTAATGAACACTGAACAGCTGTAATGAACACTGAACAGGTGTAATGAACACTGAACAGGTGTAATGAACAATGTACAGGTGTAATGAACACTGAACAGGTGTAATGAACAGGTGTAATGAACAGGTGTAATGGACACTGAACAGGTGTAATGAACACTGAACAGGTGTAATGAAGACTAAACAGGTGTAATGAACACTGGACAGGTGTAATGAACACTGAACAGGTGTAATGAACACTGAACAGGTGTAATGAACACTGGACAGGTGTAATGAACAGGTGTAATGAACAGGTGTAATGGACACTAAACAGGTGTAATGAACACTGGACAGGTGTAATGAACACTGAACAGGTGTAATGAACACTAAACTGGTGTAATGAACAGGTGTAATGAACACTGAACAGGTTTAATGAACACTAAACAGGTGTAATAAACAGGTGTAATGAACACTGAACAGGTGTAATGAACACTGAACAGGTGTAATGAACACTGAACAGGTGTAATGAACACTGAACAGGTGTGATGAACACTGAACAGGTGTAATGAACAGGTGTAATGAACACTAAACAGGTGTAATGAACACTGAACAGGTGTAATGAACACTAAACAGGTGTAATGAACACTGAACAGGTGTAATGAACACTGAACAGGTGTAATGAACACTGAACAGGTGTAATGAACACTGAACAGGTGTAATGAACACTGAACAGGTGTAATGCACACTGAACAGGTGTAATGAACACTGAACAGGTGTAATGAATAGGTAATGAACATTGAACAGGTGTAATGGACACTGAACAGGTATACTGCACACTGAACAGGTGTAATGAACACTGGACAGGTGTAATGAACACTGGACAGGTGTAATGAACACTGAACAGGTGTAATGAACAGGTGTAATGAACACTGAACAGGTGTAATGAACAGGTGTAATGAACACTGGACAGGTGTAATGAACACTGAACAGGTGTAATGAACACTAAACAGTTGTAATGAACAGGTGTAATGAACACTAAACAGGTGTAATGAACAGGTGTAATGAACACTAAACAGGTGTAATGAACACTGGACAGGTATAATGAACACTGAACAGGTGTAATGAACACGAACAGGTGTAATGAACACTGAACAGGTGTAATGAACACTAAACAGCTATAATGAACACTGGACAAGTAAAATGAACACTGGACAGGTGTAATGAACACTGAACAGGTGTAATGAACACTAAACAGGTGTAATGAACACTGAACAGGTGTAATGAACAGGTGTAATGAACACTGAACAGGTGTAATGAACACTGAACAGGTGTAATGAACACTGAACAGGTGTAATGAACAGGTGTAATGAACACTAAACAGCTGTAATGAACACTGAACAGGTGTAATGAACACTAAACAGGTGTAATGAACACTGAACAGCTGTAATGAACACTGAACAGGTGTAATGAACACTGAACAGGTGTAATGAACAATGTACAGGTGTAATGAACACTGAACAGGTGTAATGAACAGGTGTAATGAACAGGTGTAATGGACACTGAACAGGTGTAATGAACACTGAACAGGTGTAATGAAGACTAAACAGGTGTAATGAACACTGGACAGGTGTAATGAACACTGAACAGGTGTAATGAACACTGAACAGGTGTAATGAACACTGGACAGGTGTAATGAACACTGAACAGGTGTAATGAACAGGTGTAATGGACACTGAACAGGTGTAATGAACACTGGACAGGTGTAATGAACACTGAACAGGTGTAATGAACACTAAACAGGTGTAATGAACAGGTGTAATGAACACTGAACAGGTTTAATGAACACTAAACAGGTGTAATGAACAGGTGTAATGAACACTGAACAGGTGTAATGAACACTAAACAGGTGTAATGAACAGGTGTAATGAACACTAAACAGCTATAATGAACACTGGACAGGTGTAATGAACACTGAACAGGTGTAATGAACACTGAACAGGTGTAATGAACACTGAACAGGTGTGATGAACACTGAACAGGTGTAATGAACAGGTGTAATGAACACTAAACAGGTGTAATGAACACTGAACAGGTGTAATGAACACTAAACAGGTGTAATGAACACTGAACAGGTGTAATGAACACTGAACAGGTGTAATGAACAGGTGTAATGAACAGGTGTAATGAACACTGAACAGGTGTAATGGACACTGAACAGGTATAATGCACACTGAACAGGTGTAATGAACACTGAACAGGTGTAATGAATAGGTAATGAACACTGAACAGGTGTAATGGACACTGAACAGGTATACTGCACACTGAACAGGTGTAATGAACACTGGACAGGTGTAATGAACACTGAACAGGTGTAATGAACACTAAACAGGTGTAATGAACAGGTGTAATGAACACTGAACAGGTTTAATGAACACTAAACAGGTGTAATGAACAGGTGTAATGAACACTGAACAGGTGTAATGAACACTAAACAGGTGTAATGAACAGGTGTAATGAACACTAAACAGCTATAATGAACACTGGACAGGTGTAATGAACACTGAACAGGTGTAATGAACACTGAACCGGTGTAATGAACACTAAACAGGTGTAATGAACACTGAACAGGTGTAATGAACAGGTGTAATGAACACTAAACAGGTGTAATGAACACTGAACAGGTGTAATGAACACTAAACAGGTGTAATGAACACTGAACAGGTGTAATGAACACTAAACAGGTGTAATGAACACTGAACAGGTGTAATGAACAGGTGTAATGAACACTGAACAGGTGTAATGAACACTGAACTGGTGTAATGAACAGTTGTAATGAACACTAAACAGCTGTAATGAACACTGAACAGGTATAATGAACACTAAACAGGTGTAATGAACACTGAACAGCTGTAATGAACACTGAACAGGTGTAATGAACACTGAACAGGTGTAATGAACACTGAACAGGTGTAATGAACACTGAACAGCTGTAATGAACACTGAACAGGTGTAATGAACACTAAACAGGTGTAATGAACACTGGACAGGTGTGATGAACACTGAACAGGTGTAATGAACACTGAACAGGTGTAATGAACACTGGACAGGTGTAATGAACACTGAACAGGTGTAATGAACAGGTGTAATGAACAGGTGTAATGGACACTGAACAGGTGTAATGAACACTGAACAGGTGTAATGAACACTGAACAGGTGTAATGAACACTGAACAGGTGTAATGAACACTAAACAGGTGTAATGAACAGGTGTAATGAACACTGAACAGGTGTAATGAACACTAAATAGGTGTAATGAACAGGTGTAATGAACACTGAACAGGTGTAATGAACACTACACAGGTGTAATGAACAGGTGTGATGAACACTAAACAGCTATAATGAACACTGGACAGGTTTAATGAACACTGAACAGGTGTAATGAACACTCAACATGTGTAATGAACAGGTGTAATGAACAGGTGTAATGAACACTGAACAGGTGTAATGGACACTGAACAGGTATAATGCACACTGAACAGGTGTAATGAACACTGAACAGGTGTAATGAACAGGTGTAATGAACATTGAACAGGTGTAATGGACACTGAACAGGTATAATGCACACTGAACAGGTGTAATGAACACTGAACAGGTGTAATGAACACTGAAGAGGTGTAATGGACACTGAACAGGTGTAATGAACACTGGACAGGAGTAATGAACACTGGACAGGTGTAATGAACACTGAACAGGTGTAATGAACACTGAACAGGTGTAATGAACACTGGACAGGTGTAATGAACACTAAACAGGTGTAATGAACACTGGACAGGTGTAATGAACACTGAACAGGTGTAATGAACACTGAACAGGTGTAATGAACACTGGACAGGTGTAATGAACACTGAACAGGTGTAATGAACACTAAACAGTTGTAATGAACAGGTGTAATGAACACTAAACAGGTGTAATGAACAGGTGTAATGAACACTGAACAGGTGTAATGAACACTGAACAGGTGTAATGAACACTAAACAGGTGTAATGAACACTGGACAGGTGATGAACACTGAACAGGTGTAATGAACACTGGAACAGGTGTAATGAACACTAAACAGGTGTAATGAACAGGTGTAATGAACACTGAACAGGTGTAATGAACACTGAACAGGTGTAATGAACACTAAACAGGTGTAATGAACACTGGACAGGTGAATGAACACTGAACAGGTGTAATGAACACTAAACAGTTGTAATGAACAGGTGTAATGAACACTAAACAGGTGTAATGAACAGGTGTAATGAACACTAAACAGGTGTAATGAACACTGGACAGGTATAATGAACACTGAACAGGTGTAATGAACACGGAACAGGTGTAATGAACACTGAACAGGTGTAATGACCACTAAACAGCTATAATGAACACTGGACAAGTAAAATGAACACTGGACAGGTGTAATGAACACTGAACAGGTGTAATGAACAGGTGTAATGAACACTGAACAGGTGTAATGAACACTGAACAGGTGTAATGAACAGGTGTAATGAACACTAAACAGCTGTAATGAACACTGAACAGGTGTAATGAACACTAAACAGGTGTAATGAACACTGAACAGCTGTAATGAACACTGAACAGGTGTAATGAACACTGAACAGGTGTAATGAACAATGTACAGGTGTAATGAACACTGAACAGGTGTAATGAACAGGTGTAATGAACAGGTGTAATGGACACTGAACAGGTGTAATGAACACTGAACAGGTGTAATGAAGACTAAACAGGTGTAATGAACACTGGACAGGTGTAATGAACACTGAACAGGTGTAATGAACACTGAACAGGTGTAATGAACACTGGACAGGTGTAATGAACAGGTGTAATGAACAGGTGTAATGGACACTGAACAGGTGTAATGAACACTGGACAGGTGTAATGAACACTGAACAGGTGTAATGAACACTAAACAGGTGTAATGAACAGGTGTAATGAACACTGAACAGGTTTAATGAACACTGAACAGGTGTAATGAACACTGAACAGGTGTAATGAACACTGAACAGGTGTAATGAACAGGTGTAATGAACACTGAACAGGTGTAATGAACACTGAACAGGTGTAATGAACACTGAACAGGTGTGATGAACACTGAACAGGTGTAATGAACAGGTGTAATGAACACTAAACAGGTGTAATGAACACTGAACAGGTGTAATGAACACTAAACAGGTGTAATGAACACTGAACAGGTGTAATGAACACTGAACAGGTGTAATGAACAGGTGTAATGAACAGGTGTAATGAACACTGAACAGGTGTAATGGACACTGAACAGGTATAATGCACACTGAACAGGTGTAATGAACACTGAACAGGTGTAATGAATAGGTGTAATGAACATTGAACAGGTGTAATGGACACTGAACAGGTATACTGCACACTGAACAGGTGTAATGAACACTGGCCAGGTGTAATGAACACTGAACCGGTGTAATGAACACTGAACAGGTGTAATGAACACTGAACAGGTGTAATGAACAGGTGTAATGAACACTGGACAGGTGTAATGAACACTGAACAGGTGTAATGAACACTAAACAGTTGTAATGAACAGGTGTAATGAACACTAAACAGGTGTAATGAACAGGTGTAATGAACACTAAACAGGTGTAATGAACACTGGACAGGTATAATGAACACTGAACAGGTGTAATGAACACGGAACAGGTGTAATGAACACTGAACAGGTGTAATGAACACTAAACAGCTATAATGAACACTGGACAAGTAAAATGAACACTGGACAGGTGTAATGAACACTGAACAGGTGTAATGAACACTAAACAGGTGTAATGAACACTGAACAGGTGTAATGAACAGGTGTAATGAACACTGAACAGGTGTAATGAACACTGAACAGGTGTAATGAACACTGAACAGGTGTAATGAACAGGTGTAATGAACACTAAACAGCTGTAATGAACACTGAACAGGTGTAATGAACACTAAACAGGTGTAATGAACACTGAACAGCTGTAATGAACACTGAACAGGTGTAATGAACACTGAACAGGTGTAATGAACAATGTACAGGTGTAATGAACACTGAACAGGTGTAATGAACAGGTGTAATGAACAGGTGTAATGGACACTGAACAGGTGTAATGAACACTGAACAGGTGTAATGAAGACTAAACAGGTGTAATGAACACTGGACAGGTGTAATGAACACTGAACAGGTGTAATGAACACTGAACAGGTGTAATGAACACTGGACAGGTGTAATGAACACTGAACAGGTGTAATGAACAGGTGTAATGGACACTGAACAGGTGTAATGAACACTGGACAGGTGTAATGAACACTGAACAGGTGTAATGAACACTAAACAGGTGTAATGAACAGGTGTAATGAACACTGAACAGGTTTAATGAACACTAAACAGGTGTAATGAACAGGTGTAATGAACACTGAACAGGTGTAATGAACACTAAACAGGTGTAATGAACAGGTGTAATGAACACTAAACAGCTATAATGAACACTGGACAGGTGTAATGAACACTGAACAGGTGTAATGAACACTGAACCGGTGTAATGAACACTGAACAGGTGTGATGAACACTGAACAGGTGTAATGAACAGGTGTAATGAACACTAAACAGGTGTAATGAACACTGAACAGGTGTAATGAACACTAAACAGGTGTAATGAACACTGAACAGGTGTAATGAACACTGAACAGGTGTAATGAACAGGTGTAATGAACAGGTGTAATGAACACTGAACAGGTGTAATGGACACTGAACAGGTATAATGCACACTGAACAGGTGTAATGAACACTGAACAGGTGTAATGAATAGGTGTAATGAACATTGAACAGGTGTAATGGACACTGAACAGGTATACTGCACACTGAACAGGTGTAATGAACACTGGACAGGTGTAATGAACACTGAACAGGTGTAATGAACACTAAACAGGTGTAATGAACAGGTGTAATGAACACTGAACAGGTTTAATGAACACTAAACAGGTGTAATGAACAGGTGTAATGAACACTGAACAGGTGTAATGAACACTAAACAGGTGTAATGAACAGGTGTAATGAACACTAAACAGCTATAATGAACACTGAACAGGTGTAATGAACACTAAACAGCTGTAATGAACACTGAACAGGTGTAATGAACACTAAACAGGTGTAATGAACACTGAACAGCTGTAATGAACAGGTGTAATGAACACTAAACAGGTGTAATGAACACTGAACAGGTGTAATGAACAGGTGTAATGAACACTGAACAGGTGCAATGAACACTAAATAGGTGTAATCAACACTGAACAGGTGTAATGAACAGGTGTAATGAACACTGAACAGGTGTAATGAACACTGAACTGGTGTAATGAACAGTTGTAATGAACACTAAACAGCTGTAATGAACACTGAACAGGTATAATGAACACTAAACAGGTGTAATGAACACTGAACAGCTGTAATGAACACTGAACAGGTGTAATGAACACTGAACAGGTGTAATGAACACTAAACAGGTGTAATGAACACTGAACAGCTGTAATGAACACTGAACAGGTGTAATGAACACTAAACAGGTGTAATGAACACTGGACAGGTGTGATGAACACTGAACAGGTGTAATGAACACTGAACAGGTGTAATGAACACTGGACAGGTGTAATGAACACTGAACAGGTGTAATGAACAGGTGTAATGAACAGGTGTAATGGACACTGAACAGGTGTAATGAACACTGTACAGGTGTAATGAACACTGAACAGGTGTAATGAACACTGAACAGGTGTAATGAACACTAAACAGGTGTAATGAACAGGTGTAATGAACACTGAACAGGTGTAATGAACACTAAATAGGTGTAATGAACAGGTGTAATGAACACTGAACAGGTGTAATGAACACTACACAGGTGTAATGAACAGGTGTGATGAACACTAAACAGCTATAATGAACACTGGACAGGTTTAATGAACACTGAACAGGTGTAATGAACACTCAACATGTGTAATGAACACTGAACAGGTGTAATGAACACTGGACAGGTGTAATGAACACTGAACAGGTATAATGCACACTGAACAGGTGTAATGAACACTGAACAGGTGTAATGAACAGGTGTAATGAACATTGAACAGGTGTAATGGACACTGAACAGGTATAATGCACACTGAACAGGTGTAATGAACACTGAACAGGTGTAATGAACACTGAAGAGGTGTAATGGACACTGAACAGGTGTAATGAACACTGGACAGGAGTAATGAACACTGGACAGGTGTAATGAACACTGAACAGGTGTAATGAACAGGTGTAATGAACACTGAACAGGTGTAATGAACAGGTGTAATGAACACTAAACAGCTATAATGAACACTGGACAGGTGTAATGGACACTGAACAGGTATAATGCATACTGAACAGGTGTAATGAACACTGAACAGGTGTAATGAACACTGAACAGGTGTAATGGACACTGAACAGGTGTAATGAACACTGGACAGGTGTAATGAACACTGGACAGGTGTAATGAACACTGAACAGGTGTAATGAACAGGTGTAATGAACACTGAACAGGTGTAATGAACAGGTGTAATGAACACTAAACAGGTGTAATGAACACTGGACAGGTGTAATGAACACTGAACAGGTGTAATGAACACTAAACAGTTGTAATGAACAGGTGTAATGAACACTAAACAGGTGTAATGAACAGGTGTAATGAACACTAAACAGGTGTAATGAACACTGGACAGGTGTAATGAACACTGAACAGGTGTAATGAACACTGAACAGGTGTAATGAACACTGAACAGGTGTAATGAACACTAAACAGCTATAATGAACACTGGACAAGTAAAATGAACACTGGACAGGTAAAATGAACACTGAACAGGTGTAATGAACACTAAACAGGTGTAATGAACACTGAACAGGTGTAATGAACAGGTGTAATGAACACTGAACAGGTGTAATGAACACTGAACAGGTGTAATGAACAGGTGTAATGAACACTAAACAGCTGTAATGAACACTGAACAGGTGTAATGAACACTAAACAGGTGTAATGAACACTGAACAGCTGTAATGAACACTGAACAGGTGTAATGAACACTGAACAGGTGTAATGAACAATGTACAGGTGTAATGAACACTGAACAGGTGTAATGAACAGGTGTAATGAACAGGTGTAATGGACACTGAACAGGTGTAATGAACACTGAACAGGTGTAATGAAGACTAAACAGGTGTAATGAACACTGGACAGGTGTAATGAACACTGAACAGGTGTAATGAACACTGAACAGGTGTAATGAACACTGGACAGGTGTAATGAACACTGAACAGGTGTAATGAACAGGTGTAATGGACACTGAACAGGTGTAATGAACACTGGACAGGTGTAATGAACACTGAACAGGTGTAATGAACACTAAACAGGTGTAATGAACAGGTGTAATGAACACTGAACAGGTTTAATGAACACTAAACAGGTGTAATGAACAGGTGTAATGAACACTGAACAGGTGTAATGAACACTAAACAGGTGTAATGAACAGGTGTAATGAACACTAAACAGCTATAATGAACACTGGACAGGTGTAATGAACACTGAACAGGTGTAATGAACACTGAACAGGTGTAATGAACACTGAACAGGTGTGATGAACACTGAACAGGTGTAATGAACAGGTGTAATGAACACTAAACAGGTGTAATGAACACTGAACAGGTGTAATGAACACTAAACAGGTGTAATGAACACTGAACAGGTGTAATGAACACTGAACAGGTGTAATGAACAGGTGTAATGAACAGGTGTAATGAACACTGAACAGGTGTAATGGACACTGAACAGGTATAATGCACACTGAACAGGTGTAATGAACACTGAACAGGTGTAATGAATAGGTGTAATGAACATTGAACAGGTGTAATGGACACTGAACAGGTATACTGCACACTGAACAGGTGTAATGAACACTGAACAGTTGTAATGAACACTGAACAGGTGTAATGGACACTGAACAGGTGTAATGAACACTGGACAGGTGTAATGAACACTGGACAGGTGTAATGGACACTGAACAGGTATAATGCACACTGAACAGGTGTAATGAACACTGAACAGGTGTAATGAACACTGAACAGGTGTAAGGAACACTGGACAGGTGTAATGAACACTGAACAGGTGTAATGAACACTGGACAGGTGTAATGAACACTGAACAGGTGTAATGAACACTAAACAGGTGTGATGAACAGGTGTAATGAACACTAAACAGGTGTAATGAACAGGTGTAATGAACACTAAACAGGTGTAATGAACACTGAACAGGTGTAATGAACACTGAACAGGTGTAATGAACACTAAACAGCTATAATGAACACTGGACAAGTAAAATGAACACTGGACAGGTAAAATGAACACTGAACAGGTGTAATGAACACTAAACAGGTGTAATGAACACTGAACAGGTGTAATGAACAGGTGTAATGAACACTGAACAGGTGTAATGAACACTGGACAGGTGTGATGAACACTGAACAGGTGTAATGAACAGGTGTAATGAACACTGAACAGGTGTAATGAACAGGTGTAATGAACACTAAACAGCTATAATGAACACTGGACAGGTGTAATGAACACTGAACAGGTGTAATGAACACTAAACAGGTGTAATGAACACTGAACAGGTGTAATGAACACTGAACAGGTGTAATGGACACTGAACAGGTGTAATGAACACTGGACAGGTGTAATGAACACTGGACAGGTGTAATGAACACTGAACAGGTGTAATGAACAGGTGTAATGAACACTGAACAGGTGTAATGAACACTGGACAGGTGTAATGAACACTGAACAGGTGTAATGAACACTAAACAGGTGTAATGAACAGGTGTAATGAACACTGAACAGGTGTAATGAACAGGTGTAATGAACACTAAACAGGTGTAATGAACACTGAACAGGTGTAATGAACAGGTGTAATGAACACTGAACAGGTGTAATGAACACTGAACAGGTGTAATGAACACTGAACAGGTGTAATGAACAGGTGTAATGGACACTGAACAGGTGTAATGAACACTGGACAGGTGTAATGAACACTGAACAGGTGTAATGAACACTAAACAGGTGTAATGAACAGGTGTAATGGACACTGAACAGGTGTAATGAACACTGGACAGGTGTAATGAACACTGAACAGGTGTAATGAACACTAAACAGGTGTAATGAACAGGTGTAATGAACACTAAACAGCTGTAATGAACACTGGACAGGTGTAATGAACACTGAACAGGTGTAATGAACACTGAACAGGTGTAATGAACACTGAACAGGTGTAATGAACACTGAACAGGTGTAATGAACAGGTGTAATGAACACTAAACAGGTGTAATGAACACTGAACAGGTGTAATGAACACTAAACAGGTGTAATGAACACTGAACAGGTGTAATGAACACTGAACAGGTGTAATGAACAGGTGTAATGAACAGGTGTAATGAACACTGAACAGGTGTAATGGACACTGAACAGGTGTAATGAACACTGAACAGGTGTAATGAACACTGAACAGGTGTAATGAACACTGAACAGGTGTAATGACACTGAACAGGTGTAATGCACACTGAACAGGTGTAATGAACACTGAACAGGTGTAATGAACACTGAACAGGTGTAATGGACACTGAACAGGTGTAATGAACACTGGACAGGTGTAATGAACACTGGACAGGTGTAATGGACACTGAACAGGTATAATGCACACTGAACAGGTGTAATGAACACTGAACAGGTGTAATGAACACTGAACAGGTGTAAGGAACACTGGACAGGTGTAATGAACACTGAACAGGTGTAATGAACACTGGACAGGTGTAATGAACACTGAACAGGTGTAATGAACACTAAACAGGTGTGATGAACAGGTGTAATGAACACTGGAATGAACAGGTGTAATGAACACTAAACAGGTGTAATGAACACTGAACAGGTGTAATGAACACTGAACAGGTGTAATGAACACTAAACAGCTATAATGAACACTGGACAAGGTAAAATGAACACTGGACAGGTGTAATGAACACTGAACAGGTGTAATGAACACTAAACAGGTGTAATGAACACTGAACAGGTGTAATGAACAGGTGTAATGAACACTGAACAGGTGTAATGAACACTGGACAGGTGTGATGAACACTGAACAGGTGTAATGAACAGGTGTAATGAACACTGAACAGGTGTAATGAACAGGTGTAATGAACACTAAACAGCTATAATGAACACTGGACAGGTGTAATGGACACTGAACAGGTATAATGCACACTGAACAGGTGTAATGAACACTGAACAGGTGTAATGAACACTGAACAGGTGTAATGGACACTGAACAGGTGTAATGAACACTGGACAGGTGTAATGAACACTGGACAGGTGTAATGAACACTGAACAGGTGTAATGAACAGGTGTAATGAACACTGAACAGGTGTAATGAACACTGGACAGGTGTAATGAACACTGAACAGGTGTAATGAACACTAAACAGGTGTAATGAACAGGTGTAATGAACACTAAACAGGTGTAATGAACAGGTGTAATGAACACTAAACAGGTGTAATGAACACTGAACAGGTGTAATGAACACCAAACAGGTGTAATGAACACTGAACAGGTGTAATGAACACTGAACAGGTATAATGCACACTGAACAGGTGTAATGAACACTGAACAGGTGTAATGAATTGGTGTAATGAACATTGAACAGGTGTAATGGACACTGAACAGGTATAATGCACACTGAACAGGTGTAATGAACACTGAACAGGTGTAATGAATAGGTGTAATGAACATTGAACAGGTGTAATGGACACTGAACAGGTATAATGCACACTGAACAGGTGTAATGAACACTGAGCAGGTGTAATGAACACTGAACAGGTGTAATGGACACTGAACAGGTGTAATGAACACTGGACAGGTGTAATGAACACTGGACAGGTGTAATGAACACTGAACAGGTGTGATGAACAGGTGTAATGAACACTGAACAAGTGTAATGAACAGGTGTAATGAACACTAAACAGCTATAATGAACACTGGACAGGTGTAATGGACACTGAACAGGTGTAATGAACACTGAACAAGTGTAATGAACACTGAACAGGTGTAATGGACACTGAACAGGTGTAATGAACACTGAACAAGTGTAATGAACACTGAACAGGTGTAATGGACACTGGACAGGTGTAATGAACACTGAACAGGTGTAATGAACACTGAACAGGTGTAATGAACACTGGACAGGTGTAATGAACAGGTGTAAAGAACACTGAACAGGTGTAATGAAAAGGTGTAATTAACACTAAACAGGTGTAATGAACACTGGACAGGTGTAATGAACACTGAACAGGTGTAATGAACACTAAACAGGTGTGATGAACAGGTGTAATGAACACTAAACAGGTGTAATGAACAGGTGTAATGAACACTAAACAGGTGTAATGAACACTGGACAGGTGTAATGAACACTGAACAGGTGTATTGAACACTGAACAGGTGTAATGAACACTAAACAGCTATAATGAACACTGGACAAGTAAAATGAACACTGGACAGGTGTAATGAACACTGAACAGGTGTAATGAACACTAAACAGCTATAATGAACACTGGACAAGTGTAATGAACAGGTGTAATGAACACTGAACAGGTGTAATGAACACTGAACAGGTGTAATGAACAGGTGTAATGAACACTGAACAGGTGTAATGAACAGGTGTAATGAACACTAAACAGCTATAATGAACACTGGACAGGTGTAATGGACACTGAACAGGTATAATGCACACTGAACAGGTGTAATGAACATGAACAGGTGTAATGAACACTGGACAGGTGTAATGAACACTGGACAGGTGTAATGAACACTAAACAGGTGTAATGAACAGGTGTAATGAACACTAAACAGGTGTAATGAACACTGGACAGGTGTAATGAACACTGAACAGGTGTAATGAACACTAAACAGGTGTAATGAACAGGTGTAATGAACACTGAGCAGGTGTAATGAACAGGTGTAATGAACACTAAACAGGTGTAATGAACACTGGACAGGTGTAATGAACACTGAACAGGTGTAATTAACACTAAACAGGTGTAATGAACAGGTGTAATGAACACTAAACAGGTGTAATGAACACTGGACAGGTGTAATGAACACTGAACAGGTGTAATGAACACTAAACAGGTGTAATGAACAGGTGTAATGAACACTAAACAGGTGTAATGAACAGGTGTAATGAACACTGAACAGGTGTAATGAACACTAAACAGGTGTAATGAACACTGAACAGGTGTAATGAACAGGTGTAATGAACACTGAACAGGTGTAATGAACACTGAACTGGTGTAATGAACAGGTGTAATGAACACTAAACAGCTGTAATGAACATTGAACAGGTGTAATGAACACTAAACAGGTGTAATGAACACTGAACAGCTGTAATGAACACTGAACAGGTGTAATGAACAGGTGTAAAGAACACTGAACAGGTGTAATGAAAAGGTGTAATTAACACTAAACAGGTGTAATGAACACTGGACAGGTGTAATGAACACTGAACAGGTGTAATGAACACTAAACAGGTGTGATGAACAGGTGTAATGAACACTAAACAGGTGTAATGAACAGGTGTAATGAACACTAAACAGGTGTAATGAACACTGGACAGGTGTAATGAACACTGAACAGGTGTATTGAACACTGAACAGGTGTAATGAACACTAAACAGCTATAATGAACACTGGACAAGTAAAATGAACACTGGACAGGTGTAATGAACACTAAACAGCTATAATGAACACTGGACAAGTGTAATGAACAGGTGTAATGAACACTGAACAGGTGTAATGAACACTGAACAGGTGTAATGAACAGGTGTAATGAACACTGAACAGGTGTAATGAACAGGTGTAATGAACACTAAACAGCTGTAATGAACACTGGACAGGTGTAATGGACACTGAACAGGTATAATGCACACTGAACAGGTGTAATGAACACTGAACAGGTGTAATGAACACTGGACAGGTGTAATGAACACTGGACAGGTGTAATGAACACTAAACAGGTGTAATGAACAGGTGTAATGAACACTGAACAGGTGTAATGAACACTGGACAGGTGTAATGAACACTGAACAGGTGTAATGAACACTAAACAGGTGTAATGAACAGGTGTAATGAACACTGAACAGGTGTAATGAACAGGTGTAATGAACACTGAACAGGTGTAATGAACACTGAACAGGTGTAATGAACACTAAACAGGTGTAATGAACACTGAACAGGTGTAATGAACACTAAACAGGTGTGATGAACAGGTGTAATGAACACTAAACAGGTGTAATGAACAGGTGTAATGAACACTAAACAGGTGTAATGAACACTGGACAGGTGTAATGAACACTGAACAGGTGTATTGAACACTGAACAGGTGTAATGAACACTAAACAGCTATAATGAACACTGGACAAGTAAAATGAACACTGGACAGGTGTAATGAACACTAAACAGCTATAATGAACACTGGACAAGTGTAATGAACAGGTGTAATGAACACTGAACAGGTGTAATGAACACTGAACAGGTGTAATGAACAGGTGTAATGAACACTGAACAGGTGTAATGAACAGGTGTAATGAACACTAAACAGCTATAATGAACACTGGACAGGTGTAATGGACACTGAACAGGTATAATGCACACTGAACAGGTGTAATGAACACTGAACAGGTGTAATGAACACTGGACAGGTGTAATGAACACTGGACAGGTGTAATGAACACTAAACAGGTGTAATGAACAGGTGTAATGAACACTAAACAGGTGTAATGAACACTGGACAGGTGTAATGAACACTGAACAGGTGTAATGAACACTAAACAGGTGTAATGAACAGGTGTAATGAACACTGAGCAGGTGTAATGAACAGGTGTAATGAACACTAAACAGGTGTAATGAACACTGGACAGGTGTAATGAACACTGAACAGGTGTAATTAACACTAAACAGGTGTAATGAACAGGTGTAATGAACACTAAACAGGTGTAATGAACACTGGACAGGTGTAATGAACACTGAACAGGTGTAATGAACACTAAACAGGTGTAATGAACAGGTGTAATGAACACTAAACAGGTGTAATGAACAGGTGTAATGAACACTGAACAGGTGTAATGAACACTAAACAGGTGTAATGAACACTGAACAGGTGTAATGAACAGGTGTAATGAACACTGAACAGGTGTAATGAACACTGAACTGGTGTAATGAACAGGTGTAATGAACACTAAACAGCTGTGTGAACATGAACAGGTGTAATGAACACTAAACAGGTGTAATGAACACTGAACAGGTGTAATGAACACTGAACAGGTGTAATGAACACTGAACAGGTGTAATGAACACTGAACAGGTGTAATGAACACTGGTGTAATGAACACTGAACAGGTGTAATGAACACTGAACAGGTGTAATGAACACTGGTGTAATGAACACTGAACAGGTGTAATGAACAGGTGTAATGGACACTGAACAGGTGTAATGAACACTGGACAGGTGTAATGAACACTGAACAGGTGAACAGGTGTAATGAACACTGAACAGGTAATGAACACTGAACAGGTAATGAACAGGTGTAATGAACACTGAACAGGTGTAATGAATGAACACTAAACAGCTATAATGAACACTGGACAGGTGTAATGGACACTGAACAGGTATAATGCACACTGAACAGGTGTAATGAACACTGAACAGGTGTAATGAACACTGAACAGGTGTAATGAACACTGAACAGGTGTAATGAACACTGGACAGGTGTAATGAACACTGAACAGGTGTAATGAACACTGTAATGAACAGAACAGGTGTAATGAACACTGTAATGAACAGGTGTAATGAACACTGAACAGGTGTAATGAACACTAAACAGCTATAATGAACACTGGACAGGTGTAATGAACACTGAACAGGTATAATGAACACTGAACAGGTGTAATGAACACTGAACAGGTGTAATGAACACTGAACAGGTGTAATGAACAGGTGTAATGAACACTGAACAGGTGTAATGAACACTGAACAGGTGTAATGAACACTGAACAGGTGTAATGAACACTGAACAGGTGTAATGAACACTGAACTGTAATGAATAGGTGTAATGAACACTGAACAGGTGTAATGAACACTGAACAGGTGTAATGAACACTGAACAGGTGTAATGAACACTGAACAGGTGTAATGAACACTGAACAGGTGTAATGAACACTGAACAGGTGTAATGAACACTGAACAGGTGTAATGAACACTGGTGTAATGAACACTGAACAGGTGTAATGAACAGGTGAACACTGAACAGGTGTAATGAACAGGTGTAATGAACACTAAACAGGTATAATGAACACTGGACAGGTGTAATGAACACTGAACAGGTGTAATGAACACTGAACAGGTGTAATGAACAGGTGTAATGAACACTGAACAGGTGTAATGAACACTGAACAGGTGTAATGAACACTGAACAGGTGTAATGAACACTGGACAGGTGTAATGAACACTGAACAGGTGTAATGAACACTGAACAGGTGTAATGAACACTGGAACAGGTGTAATGAACAGGTGTAATGAACACTGAACAGGTGTAATGAAAAGGTGTAATTAACACTAAACAGGTGTAATGAACACTGGACAGGTGTAATGAACACTGAACAGGTGTAATGAACACTAAACAGGTGTGAAACAGGTGTAATGAACACTAAACAGGTGTAATGAACAGGTGTAATGAACACTAAACAGGTGTAATGAACACTGGACAGGTGTAATGAACACTGAACAGGTGTAATGAACACTGAACAGGTGTAATGAACACTAAACAGCTATAATGAACACTGGACAAGTGTAATGAACAGGTGTAATGAACACTGAACAGGTGTAATGAACACTGAACAGGTGTAATGAACAGGTGTAATGAACACTGAACAGGTGTAATGAACAGGTGTAATGAACACTAAACAGCTATAATGAACACTGGACAGGTGTAATGGACACTGAACAGGTATAATGCACACTGAACAGGTGTAATGAACACTGAACAGGTGTAATGAACACTGGACAGGTGTAATGAACACTGGACAGGTGTAATGAACACTAAACAGGTGTAATGAACAGGTGTAATGAACACTAAACAGGTGTAATGAACACTGGACAGGTGTAATGAACACTGAACAGGTGTAATGTACACTAAACAGCTGTAATGAACATTGAACAGGTGTAATGAACACTAAACAGGTGTAATGAACAGGTGTAATGAACACTAAACAGGTGTAATGAACACTGGACAGGTGTAATGAACACTGAACAGGTGTAATGAACACTAAACAGGTGTAATGAACAGGTGTAATGAACACTAAACAGGTGTAATGAACACTGGACAGGTGTAATGAACACTGAACAGGTGTAATGAACACTAAACAGGTGTAACAGGTGTAATGAACACTAAACAGGTGTAATGAACAGGTGTAATGAACACTGGACAGGTGTAATGAACACTGAACAGGTGTAATGAACACTGAACAGGTGTAATGAACAGGTGTAATGAACACTGAACAGGTGTAATGAACACTGAACTGGTGTAATGAACAGGTGTAATGAACACTAAACAGCTGTAATGAACATTGAACAGGTGTAATGAACACTAAACAGGTGTAATGAACACTGAACAGCTGTAATGAACACTGAACAGGTGTAATGAACACTGAACAGGTGTAATGAACACTAAACAGGTGTAATGAACACTGGACAGGTGTAATGAACACTGAACAGGTGTAATGAACACTGAACAGGTGTAATGAACACTGGACAGGTGTAATGAACACTGAACAGGTGTAATGAACACGTGTAATGAACAGGTGTAATGAACACTGGACAGTGTAATGAACACTGAACAGGTGTAATGAACACTAAACAGGTGTAATGAACACTGAACAGCTGTAATGAACACTGAACAGGTGTAATGAACAGGTGTAATGAACACTGAACAGGTGTAATGAACAGGTGTAATGAACACTAAACAGCTATAATGAACACTGGACAGGTGTAATGGACACTGAACAGGTATAATGCACACTGAACAGGTGTAATGAACACTGAACAGGTGTAATGAACACTGAACAGGTGTAATGGACACTGAACAGCTGTAATGAACACTGGACAGGTGTAATGAACACTGAACAGGTGTAATGAACAAACAGGTGTAATGAACAGGTGTAATGAACAGGTGTAATGAACACTGAACAGGTGTAATGAACAGGTGTAATGAACACTAAACAGGTGTAATGAACACTGGACAGGTGTAATGAACACTGAACAGGTGTAATGAACACTGAACAGGTGTAATGAACACTGAACAGGTGTAATGAACACTGAACAGGTAGGTGAACAGGTGTAATGAACACTGAACAGGTGTAATGAACACTGAACAGGTGTAATGAAACAGGTATAATGCACACTGAACAGGTGTAATGAACACTGAACAGGTGTAATGAATAGGTGTAATGAACTGAACAGGTGTAATGGACACTGAACAGGTATAATGAACACTGAACAGGTGTAATGAACACTGAACAGGTGTAATGAACACTGAACAGGTGTAATGGACACTGAACAG
Source organism: Oncorhynchus tshawytscha (assembly GCF_018296145.1). Taxonomy (NCBI): domain Eukaryota; kingdom Metazoa; phylum Chordata; class Actinopteri; order Salmoniformes; family Salmonidae; genus Oncorhynchus; species Oncorhynchus tshawytscha. The sequence goes on along the minus strand of NC_056449.1, from coordinate 44,665,892 downwards.
GTGTAATGAACACTGGACAGGTGTAATGAACACTGGACAGGTGTAATGAACACTGAACAGGTGTAATGAACAGGTGTAATGAACACTGAACAGGTGTAATGAACAGGTGTAATGAACACTAAACAGCTAAATGAACACTGGACAGGTGTAATGGACACTGAACAGGTGTAATGAACACTGAACACAGGTGTAATGAACACTGAACAGGTGTAATGAACACTGAACAGGTGTAATGAACACTGAACAGGTGTAATGAACACTGAACAGGTGTAATGAACACTGAACAGGTGTAATGAACACTGAACAGGTGTAATGAACACTGGACAGGAACAGGTGTAAAGAACACTGAACAGGTGTAATGAAAAGGTGTAATTAACACTAAACAGGTGTAATGAACACTGGACAGGTGTAATGAACACTGAACAGGTGTAATGAACACTAAACAGGTGTGATGAACAGGTGTAATGAACACTAAACAGGTGTAATGAACAGGTGTAATGAACACTAAACAGGTGTAATGAACACTGGACAGGTGTAATGAACACTGAACAGGTGTATTGAACACTGAACAGGTGTAATGAACACTAAACAGCTATAATGAACACTGGACAAGTAAAATGAACACTGGACAGGTGTAATGAACACTAAACAGCTATAATGAACACTGGACAAGTGTAATGAACAGGTGTAATGAACACTGAACAGGTGTAATGAACACTGAACAGGTGTAATGAACAGGTGTAATGAACACTGAACAGGTGTAATGAACAGGTGTAATGAACACTAAACAGCTATAATGAACACTGGACAGGTGTAATGGACACTGAACAGGTATAATGCACACTGAACAGGTGTAATGAACACTGAACAGGTGTAATGAACACTGGACAGGTGTAATGAACACTGGACAGGTGTAATGAACACTAAACAGGTGAATGAACAGGTGTAATGAACACTAAACAGGTGTAATGAACACTGGACAGGTGTAATGAACACTGAACAGGTGTAATGAACACTAAACAGGTGTAATGAACAGGTGTAATGAACACTGGTGTAATGAACACTAAACAGGTGTAATGAACACTGGACAGGTGTAATGAACACTGAACAGGTGTAATGAACACTAAACAGGTGTAATGAACAGGTGTAATGAACACTAAACAGGTGTAATGAACACTGGACAGGTGTAATGAACACTGAACAGGTGTAATGAACACTAAACAGGTGTAATGAACAGGTGTAATGAACACTGAACAGGTGTAATGAACAGGTGTAATGAACACTGAACAGGTGTAATGAACACTGAACAGGTGTAATGAACACTGAACAGGTGTAATGAACAGGTGTAATGAACACTGAACAGGTGTAATGAACACTGAACTGGTGTAATGAACAGGTGTAATGAACACTAAACAGCTGTAATGAACATTGAACAGGTGTAATGAACACTGAACAGGTGTAATGAACACTGAACAGGTGTAATGAACACTGAACAGGTGTAATGAACACTGAACAGGTGTAATGAACAGGTGTAATGAACACTGAACAGGTGTAATGAAAAGGTGTAATTAACACTAAACAGGTGTAATGAACACTGGACAGGTGTAATGAACACTGAACAGGTGTAATGAACACTAAACAGGTGTAATGAACACTAAACAGGTGTAATGAACAGGTGTAATGAACACTAAACAGGTGTAATGAACACTGGACAGGTGTAATGAACACTGAACAGGTGTATTGAACACTGAACAGGTGTAATGAACACTAAACAGCTATAATGAACACTGGACAAGTAAAATGAACACTGGAACAGGTGTAATGAACACTGAACAGGTGTAATGAACACTAAACAGCTATAATGAACACTGGACACAGGTGTAATGAACACTGAACAGGTGTAATGAACACTGAACAGGTGTAATGAACAAATGAACACTGAACAGGTGTAATGAACAGGTGTAATGAACACTGAACAGCTATAATGAACACTGGACAGGTGTAATGACACTGAACAGGTATAATGAACTGAACAGGTGTAATGAACACTGAACAGGTGTAATGAACACTGGACAGGTGTAATGAACACTGGTGTAATGAACACTAAACAGGTGTAATGAACAGGTGTAATGAACACTAAACAGGTGTAATGAACACTGGACAGGTGTAATGAACACTGAACAGGTGTAATGAACACTAAACAGGTGTAATGAACAGGTGTAATGAACACTGAACAGGTGTAATGAACAGGTGTAATGAACACTAAACAGGTGTAATGAACACTGGACAGGTGTAATGAACACTGGTGTAATGAACACTGAACAGGTGTAATGAACACTAAACAGGTGTGATGAACAGGTGTAATGAACACTAAACAGGTGTAATGAACAGGTGTAATGAACACTAAACAGGTGTAATGAACACTGGACAGGTGTAATGAACACTGAACAGGTGTAATGAACACTGAACAGGTGTAATGAACACTAAACAGCTATAATGAACACTGGACAAGTAAAATGAACACTGGACAGGTGTAATGAACACTGAACAGGTGTAATGAACACTAAACAGCTGTAATGAACACTGGACAAGTGTAATGAACAGGTGTAATGAACACTGAACAGGTGTAATGAACACTGAACAGGTGTAATGAACAGGTGTAATGAACACTGAACAGGTGTAATGAACAGGTGTAATGAACACTAAACAGCTATAATGAACACTGGACAGGTGTAATGGACACTGAACAGGTATAATGCACACTGAACAGGTGTAATGAACACTGAACAGGTGTAATGAACACTGGACAGGTGTAATGAACACTGGACAGGTGTAATGAACACTAAACAGGTGTAATGAACAGGTGTAATGAACACTAAACAGGTGTAATGAACACTGGACAGGTGTAATGAACACTGAACAGGTGTAATGAACACTAAACAGGTGTAATGAACAGGTGTAATGAACACTGAGCAGGTGTAATGAACAGGTGTAATGAACACTAAACAGGTGTAATGAACACTGGACAGGTGTAATGAACACTGAACAGGTGTAATTAACACTAAACAGGTGTAATGAACAGGTGTAATGAACACTAAACAGGTGTAATGAACACTGGACAGGTGTAATGAACACTGAACAGGTGTAATGAACACTAAACAGGTGTAATGAACACTAAACAGGTGTAATGAACAGGTGTAATGAACACTGAACAGGTGTAATGAACACTAAACAGGTGTAATGAACACTGAACAGGTGTAATGAACAGGTGTAATGAACACTGAACAGGTGTAATGAACACTGAACTGGTGTAATGAACAGGTGTAATGAACACTAAACAGCTGTAATGAACATTGAACAGGTGTAATGAACACTAAACAGGTGTAATGAACACTGAACAGCTGTAATGAACACTGAACAGGTGTAATGAACAGGTGTAAAGAACACTGAACAGGTGTAATGAACACTGGACAGGTGTAATGAACACTGAACAGGTGTAATGAACACTGAACAGGTGTAATGAACACTGGTGTAATGAACACTGAACAGGTGTAATGAACAGTGTAATGAACACTGAACAGGTGTAATGAACACTGGACAGGTGTAATGAACAATGAACACTGAACAGGTGTAATGAACACTGAACAGCTGTAATGAACACTGAACAGGTGTAATGAACAGGTGTAATGAACACTGAACAGGTGTAATGAACAGGTGTAATGAACACTAAACAGCTATAATGAACACTGGACAGGTGTAATGGACACTGAACAGGTATAATGCACACTGAACAGGTGTAATGAACACTGAACAGGTGTAATGAACACTGAACAGGTGTAATGGACACTGAACAGGTGTAATGAACACTGGACAGGTGTAATGAACACTGAACAGGTGTAATGAACAAATGAACACTGAACAGGTGTAATGAACAGGTGTAATGAACAGGTGTAATGAACACTGAACAGGTGTAATGAACAGGTGTAATGAACACTAAACAGCTATAATGAACACTGGACAGGTGTAATGGACACTGAACAGGTGTAATGAACACTGAACAGGTGTAATGAACACTGAACAGGTGTAATGAACAGGTATAATGCACACTGAACAGGTGTAATGAACACTGAACAGGTGTAATGAACATTGAACAGGTGTAATGAACACTGACAGGTGTAATGCACACTGAACAGGTGTAATGAACACTGAACAGGTGTAATGAATAGGTGTAATGAACACTGAACAGGTGTAATGGACACTGAACAGGTATAATGCACACTGAACAGGTGTAATGAACACTGAACAGGTGTAATGAACACTGAACAGGTGTAATGAACTGAACAGGTGTAATGAACACTGGACAGGTGTAATGAACACTGAACAGGTGTAATGAACACTGAACAGGTGTAATGAACAGGTGTAATGAACACTGAACAGGTGTAATGAACAGGTGTAATGAACACTAAACAGCTATAATGAACACTGGACAGGTGTAATGGACACTGAACAGGTGTAATGAATGAACACACTGAACAGGTGTAATGAACACTGTAATGAACACTGAACAAGTGTAATGAACACTGAACAGGTGTAATGGACACTGAAGGTGTAATGAACACTGAACAGGTGTAATGAACACTGAACAGGTGTAATGAACACTGGACAGGTGTAATGAACAGGTGTAAAGAACACTGAACAGGTGTAATGAAAAGGTGTAATTAACACTAAACAGGTGTAATGAACACTGGACAGGTGTAATGAACACTGAACAGGTGTAATGAACACTAAACAGGTGTGATGAACAGGTGTAATGAACACTAAACAGGTGTAATGAACAGGTGTAATGAACACTAAACAGGTGTAATGAACACTGGACAGGTGTAATGAACACTGAACAGGTGTATTGAACACTGAACAGGTGTAATGAACACTAAACAGCTATAATGAACACTGGACAAGTAAAATGAACACTGGACAGGTGTAATGAACACTAAACAGCTATAATGAACACTGGACAAGTGTAATGAACAGGTGTAATGAACACTGAACAGGTGTAATGAACACTGAACAGGTGTAATGAACAGGTGTAATGAACACTGAACAGGTGTAATGAACAGGTGTAATGAACACTAAACAGCTATAATGAACACTGGACAGGTGTAATGGACACTGAACAGGTATAATGCACACTGAACAGGTGTAATGAACACTGAACAGGTGTAATGAACACTGGACAGGTGTAATGAACACTGGACAGGTGTAATGAACACTAAACAGGTGTAATGAACAGGTGTAATGAACACTAAACAGGTGTAATGAACACTGGACAGGTGTAATGAACACTGAACAGGTGTAATGAACACTAAACAGGTGTAATGAACAGGTGTAATGAACACTGAGCAGGTGTAATGAACAGGTGTAATGAACACTAAACAGGTGTAATGAACACTGGACAGGTGTAATGAACACTGAACAGGTGTAATTAACACTAAACAGGTGTAATGAACAGGTGTAATGAACACTGAACAGGTGTAATGAACACTGGACAGGTGTAATGAACACTGAACAGGTGTAATGAACACTAAACAGGTGTAATGAACAGGTGTAATGAACACTAAACAGGTGTAATGAACAGGTGTAATGAACACTGAACAGGTGTAATGAACACTAAACAGGTGTAATGAACACTGAACAGGTGTAATGAACAGGTGTAATGAATGACACTGAACAGGTGTAATGAACACTGAACTGGTGTAATGAACAGGTGTAATGAACACTAAACAGCTGTAATGAACACTGAACAGGTGTAATGAACACTAAACAGGTGTAATGAACACTGAACAGCTGTAATGAACACTGAACAGGTGTAATGAACACTGAACAGGTGTAATGAACACTGTAAAGAACACTGAACAGGTGTAATGAAAAGGTGTAATTAACACTAAACAGGTGTAATGAACACTGGACAGGTGTAATGAACACTGAACAGGTGTAATGAACACTAAACAGGTGTAATGAACACTGAACAGGTGTAATGAACACTAAACAGGTGTGATGAACAGGTGTAATGAACACTAAACAGGTGTAATGAACAGGTGTAATGAACACTAAACAGGTGTAATGAACACTGAACAGGTGTAATGAACACTAAACAGCTATAATGAACACTGGACAAGTAAAATGAACACTGGACAGGTGTAATGAACACTAAACAGCTATAATGAACACTGGACAAGTGTAATGAACAGGTGTAATGAACACTGAACAGGTGTAATGAACACTGAACAGGTGTAATGAACAGGTGTAATGAACACTGAACAGGTGTAATGAACAGGTGTAATGAACACTAAACAGCTATAATGAACACTGGACAGGTGTAATGGACACTGAACAGGTATAATGCACACTGAACAGGTGTAATGAACACTGAACAGGTGTAATGAACACTGGTGGTAATGAACACTGAAGGTGTAATGAACAGGTGTAATGAACAGGTGTAATGAACACTAAACAGGTGTAATGAACACTGACAGGTGTAATGAACACTGAACAGGTGTAATGAACACTAAACAGGTGTAATGAACAGGTGTAATGAACACTGAGCAGGTGTAATGAACAGGTGTAATGAACACTAAACAGGTGTAATGAACACTGGACAGGTGTAATGAACACTGGACAGGTGTAATGAACACTGAACAGGTGTAATGAACACTAAACAGGTGTGATGAACAGGTGTAATGAACACTAAACAGGTGTAATGAACAGGTGTAATGAACACTAAACAGGTGTAATGAACACTGGACAGGTGTAATGAACACTGAACAGGTGTATTGAACACTGAACAGGTGTAATGAACACTAAACAGCTATAATGAACACTGGACAAGTAAAATGAACACTGGACAGGTGTAATGAACACTAAACAGCTATAATGAACACTGGACAAGTGTAATGAACAGGTGTAATGAACACTGAACAGGTGTAATGAACACTGAACAGGTGTAATGAACAGGTGTAATGAACACTGAACAGGTGTAATGAACAGGTGTAATGAACACTAAACAGCTATAATGAACACTGGACAGGTGTAATGGACACTGAACAGGTATAATGCACACTGAACAGGTGTAATGAACACTGAACAGGTGTAATGAACACTGGACAGGTGTAATGAACACTGGACAGGTGTAATGAACACTAAACAGGTGTAATGAACAGGTGTAATGAACACTAAACAGGTGTAATGAACACTGGACAGGTGTAATGAACACTGAACAGGTGTAATGAACACTAAACAGGTGTAATGAACAGGTGTAATGAACACTGAGCAGGTGTAATGAACAGGTGTAATGAACACTAAACAGGTGTAATGAACACTGGACAGGTGTAATGAACACTGAACAGGTGTAATTAACACTAAACAGGTGTAATGAACAGGTGTAATGAACACTAAACAGGTGTAATGAACACTGGACAGGTGTAATGAACACTGAACAGGTGTAATGAACACTAAACACTGTAATGAACAGGTGTAATGAACACTAAACAGGTGTAATGAACAGGTGTAATGAACACTGAACAGGTGTAATGAACACTAAACAGGTGTAATGAACACTGAACAGGTGTAATGAACAGGTGTAATGAAAACTGAACAGGTGTAATGAACACTGAACTGGTGTAATGAACAGGTGTAATGAACACTAAACAGCTGTAATGAACAGAACAGGTGTAATGAACACTAAACAGGTGTAATGAACACTGAACAGCTGTAATGAACACTGAACAGGTGTAATGAACACTGAACAGGTGTAATGAACACTGAACAGGTGTAATGAACACTGAACAGGTGTAATGAACACTGAACAGGTGTAATGAACACTGAACAGGTGTAATGAACACTGGTGTAATGAACACTGAACAGGTGTAATGAACAGGTGTAATGAACAGGTGTAATGGACAGGTGTAATGAACACTGGACAGGTGTAATGAACACTGAACAGGTGTAATGAACACTAAACAGGTGTAATGAACACTGAACAGCTGTAATGAACACTGAACAGGTGTAATGAACAGGTGTAATGAACACTGAACAGGTGTAATGAACAGGTGTAATGAACACTAAACAGCTATAATGAACACTGGACAGGTGTAATGGACACTGAACAGGTATAATGCACACTGAACAGGTGTAATGAACACTGAACAGGTGTAATGAACACTGAACAGGTGTAATGGACACTGAACAGGTGTAATGAACACTGGACAGGTGTAATGAACACTGAACAGGTGTAATGAACAGGTGTAATGAACACTAAACAGGTGTAATGAACACTGGACAGGTGTAATGAACACTGAACAGGTGTAATGAACACTAAACAGGTGTAATGAACAGGTGTAATGAACACTGAGCAGGTGTAATGAACAGGTGTAATGAACACTAAACAGGTGTAATGAACACTGGACAGGTGTAATGAACACTGAGCAGGTGTAATGAACAGGTGTAATGAACACTAAACAGCTATAATGAACACTGGACAGGTGTAATGGACACTGAACAGGTATAATGCACACTGAACAGGTGTAATGAACACTGAACAGGTGTAATGAACACTGGACAGGTGTAATGAACACTGGACAGGTGTAATGAACACTAAACAGGTGTAATGAACAGGTGTAATGAACACTAAACAGGTGTAATGAACACTGGACAGGTGTAATGAACACTGAACAGGTGTAATGAACACTAAACAGGTGTAATGAACAGGTGTAATGAACACTGAAGGTGTAATGAACAGGTGTAATGAACACTAAACAGGTGTAATGAACACTGGAACAGGTGTAATGAACACTGAACAGGTGTAATTAACACTGAACAGGTGTAATGAACAGGTGAATGAACACTAAACAGGTGTAATGAACACTGAACAGGTGTAATGAACACTAAACAGGTGTAATGAACACTGAACAGGTGTAATGAACACTGAACAGGTGTAATGAACAGGTGTAATGAACACTGAACAGGTGTAATGAACAGGTGTAATGAACACTAAACAGCTATAATGAACACTGGACAGGTGTAATGGACACTGAACAGGTATAATGCACACTGAACAGGTGTAATGAACACTGAACAGGTGTAATGAACACTGAAGGTGTAGGTGTAATGAAACTGAACAGGTGTAATGAACACTGGACAGGTGTAATGAACACTGGACAGGTGTAATGAACACTGAACAGGTGTAATGAACAGGTGTAATGAACACTGAACAGGTGTAATGAACAGGTGTAATGAACACTAAACAGCTGTAATGAACAGAACAGGTGTAATGAACACTGAACAGGTGTAATGAACACTGAACAGCTGTAATGAACACTGAACAGGTGTAATGAACACTGAACAGGTGTAATGAACACTGAACAGGTGTAATGAACACTGGACAGGTGTAATGAACACTGAACAGGTGTAATGAACACTGAACAGGTGTAATGAACACTGGAACAGGTGTAATGAACACTGAACAGGTGTAATGAACACTGTAATGAACAGGTGTAATGAACACTGAACAGGTGTAATGAACACTGGAACAGGTGTAATGAACACTGAACAGGTGTAATGAACACTAAACAGGTGTAATGAACACTGAACAGCTGTAATGAACACTGAACAGGTGTAATGAACAGGTGTAATGAACACTGAATGAACAGGTGTAATGAACACTGAACAGGTGTAATGAACACTGAACAGGTGTAATGAACACACTGAACAGGTGTAATGAACACTGAACAGGTGTAATGAACAGGTGTAATGAACACTAAACAGCTGTAATGAACACTGAACAGGTGTAATGAACACTAAACAGGTGTAATGAACACTGAACAGGTGTAATGAACACTGAACAGGTGTAATGAACACTGAACAGGTGTAATGAACACTGAACAGGTGTAATGAACACTGGACAGGTGTAATGAACACTGAACAGGTGTAATGAACACTGAACAGGTGTAATGAACACTGGACAGGTGTAATGAACACTGAACAGGTGTAATGAACAGGTGTAATGAACAGGTGTAATGGACACTGAACAGGTGTAATGAACACTGGACAGGTGTAATGAACACTGAACAGGTGTAATGAACACTAAACAGGTGTAATGAACACTGAACAGCTGTAATGAACACTGGACAGGTGTAATGAACACTGAACAGGTGTAATGAACAGGTGTAATGAACACTGAACAGGTGTAATGAACAGGTGTAATGAACACTAAACAGCTGTAATGAACATTGAACAGGTGTAATGAACACTAAACAGGTGTAATGAACACTGAACAGCTGTAATGAACACTGAACAGGTGTAATGAACACTGAACAGGTGTAATGAACACTAAACAGGTGTAATGAACACTGGACAGGTGTAATGAACACTGAACAGGTGTAATGAACACTGAACAGGTGTAATGAACACTGGACAGGTGTAATGAACACTGAACAGGTGTAATGAACAGGTGTAATGAACACTGAACAGGTGTAATGGACACTGAACAGGTGTAATGAACACTGGACAGGTGTAATGAACACTAAACAGGTGTAATGAACAGGTGTAATAAACACTAAACAGGTGTAATGAACACTGGACAGGTGTAATGAACACTGAACAGGTGTAATGAACACTAAACAGGTGTAATGAACAGGTGTAATGAACACTGAGCAGGTGTAATGAACAGGTGTAATGAACACTGAACAGGTGTAATGAACACTGGACAGGTGTAATGAACACTGAAATGAACAGGTGTAATGAACACTAAACAGCTATAATGAACACTGGACAGGTGTAATGGACACTGAACAGGTATAATGCACACTGAACAGGTGTAATGAACACTGAACAGGTGTAATGAACACTGGACAGGTGTAATGAACACTGAACAGGTGTAATGAACACTAAACAGGTGTAATGAACAGGTGTAATGAACACTAAACAGGTGTAATGAACACTGGACAGGTGTAATGAACACTGAACAGGTGTAATGAACACTAAACAGGTGTAATGAACAGGTGTAATGAACACTGAGCAGGTGTAATGAACAGGTGTAATGAACACTAAACAGGTGTAATGAACACTGGACAGGGGTAATGAACACTGAACAGGTGTAATTAACACTAAACAGGTGTAATGAACAGGTGTAATGAACACTAAACAGGTGTAATGAACACTGAACAGGTGTAATGAACACTAAACAGGTGTAATGAACACTGAACAGCTGTAATGAACACTGAACAGGTGTAATGAACAGGTGTAATGAACACTGAACAGGTGTAATGAACAGGTGTAATGAACACTAAACAGCTATAATGAACACTGGTGTAATGAACACTGAACAGGTGTAATGCACACTGAACAGGTGTAATGAACACTGAACAGGTGTAATGAACACTGAACAGGTGTAATGAACACTGAACAGGTGTAATGAACACTGGACAGGTGTAATGAACACTGAACAGGTGTAATGAACACTGAACAGGTGTAATGAACACACTGAACAGGTGTAATGAACAGGTGTAATGAACACTGAACAGGTGTAATGAACACTGAACAGGTGTAATGAACACTAAACAGGTGTAATGAACACTGAACAGGTGTAATGAACACTGAACAGGTGTAATGAACACTGAACAGGTGTAATGAACACTAAACAGGTGTAATGAACACTGAACAGGTGTAATGAACACTGAACAGGTGTAATGAACACTGAACAGGTGTAATGAACACTGGACAGGTGTAATGAACACTGAACAGGTGTAATGAACAGGTGTAATGAACAGGTGTAATGGACACTGAACAGGTGTAATGAACACTGAACAGGTGTAATGAACACTGAACAGGTGTAATGAACACTGAACAGGTGTAATGAACACTGAACAGGTGTAATGAACACTGAACAGGTGTAATGAACAGGTGTAATGAACACTGAACAGGTGTAATGAACAGGTGTAATGAACACTGAACAGGTGTAATGAACACTGAACAGGTGTAATGAACAGGTGTAATGAACACTGAACAGGTGTAATGAACACTGAACAGGTGTCAGGTGTATTGAACACTGAACAGGTGTAATGAACACTGAACAGGTGTAATGAACACTGAACAGGTGTATTGAACACTGAACAGGTGTAATGAACAGGTGTAATGAAGACTGAACAGGTGTAATGAACAGGTGTAATGAAGACTGAACAGGTGTAATGAACACTGAACAGGTGTAATGAACACTGAACAGGTGTAATGAACACTGAACAGGTGTAATGAACACTGAACAGGTGTAATGAACACTGAACAGGTGTAATGAACACTGAACAGGTGTAATGAACACTGAACAGGTGTAATGAACACTGAACAGGTGTAATGAACACTGAACAGGTGTAATGAACACTGAACAGGTGTAATGAACACTGAACAGGTGTAATGAACAGGTGAACAGGTGTAATGAACACTGAACAGGTGTAATGAACACTGAACAGGTGTAATGAACACTGAACAGGTGTAATGAACACTGAAACAGGTGTAATGAACACTGAACAGGGTAATGAACACTGAACAGGTGTAATGAACAGGTGTAATGAACACTGAACAGGTGTAATGAACAGGTGTAATGAACACTGAACAGGTGTAATGAACACTGAACAGGTGTAATGAACAGGTGTAATGAACACTGAACAGGTGTAATGAACACTGAACAGGTGTAATGAACAGGTGTAATGAACACTGAACAGGTGTAATGAACACTGAACAGGTGTAATGAACACTGAACAGGTGTAATGAACACTGAACAGGTGTAATGAACACTGAACAGGTGTAATGAACACTGAACAGGTGTAATGAACACTGAACAGGTGTAATGAACACTGAACAGGTGTAATGAACACTGAACAGGTGTAATGAACACTGAACAGGTGTAATGAACACTGAACAGGTGTAATGAACAGGTGTAATGAACAGGTGTAATGAACAGGTGTAATGAACACTGAACAGGTGTAATGAACAGGTGTAATGAACACTGAACAGGTGTAATGAACAATGAACAGGTGTAATGAACACTGAACAGGTGTAATGAACACTGAACAGGTGTAATGAACAGGTGTAATGAACACTGAACAGGTGTAATGAACAGGTGTAATGAACACTAAACAGGTGTAATGAACACTGAACAGGTGTAATGAACACTGAACAGGTGTAATGAACACTGAACAGGTGTAATGAACACTGAACAGGTGTAATGAACACTGAACAGGTGTAATGAACACTGAACAGGTGTAATGAACACTGAACAGGTGTAATGAACACTGAACAGGTGTAATGAACACTGAACAGGTGTAATGAACACTGAACAGGTGTAATGAACACTGAACAGGTGTAATGAACAGGTGTAATGAACACTGAACAGGTGTAATGAACACTGAACAGGTGTAATGAACACTGAACAGGTGTAATGAACACTGAACAGGTGTAATGAACAGGTGTAATGAACACTGAACAGGTGTAATGAACACTGAACAGGTGTAATGAACACTGAACAGGTGTAATGAACACTGAACAGGTGTAATGAACAGGTGTAATGAACACTGAACAGGTGTAATGAACAGGTGTAATGAACACTGAACAGGTGTAATGAACACTGAACAGGTGTAATGAACACTGAACAGGTGTAATGAACAGGTTTATTGAACACTGAACAGGTGTATTGAACACTGAACAGGTGTAATGAACACTGAACAGGTGTAATGAACAGGTTTATTGAACACTGAACAGGTGTAATGAACACTGAACAGGTGTAATGAACACTGAACAGGTGTAATGAACACTGAACAGGTGTAATGAACAGGTGTAATGAACACTAAACAGGTGTAATGAACACTGGACAGGTGTAATGAACACTGAACAGGTGTAATGAACACTGAACAGGTGTAATGAACACTGAACAGGTGTAATGAACAGGTGTAATGAACACTGAACAGGTGTAATGAACACTGAACAGGTGTAATGAACACTGAACAGGTGTAATGAACACTGAACAGGTGTAATGAACAGGTGTAATGAACACTGAACAGGTGTAATGAACACTGAACAGGTGTAATGAACACTGAACAGGTGTAATGAACACTGAACAGGTGTAATGAACACTGAACAGGTGTAATGAACAGGTGTAATGAACACTGAACAGGTGTAATGAACAGGTGTAATGAACACTAAACAGCTATAATGAACACTGGACAGGTGTAATGGACACTGAACAGGTATAATGCACACTGAACAGGTGTAATGAACACTGAACAGGTGTAATGAACACTGAACAGGTGTAATGAACACTGAACAGGTGTAATGAACACTGGACAGGTGTAATGAACACTGAACAGGTGTAATGAACACTGAACAGGTGTAATGAACAGGTGAACACTGAACAGGTGTAATGAACAGGTGTAATGAACACTGAACAGCTGTAATGAACATTGAACAGGTGTAATGAACACTAAACAGGTGTAATGAACACTGAACAGGTGTAATGAACACTGAACAGGTGTAATGAACACTGAACAGGTGTAATGAACACTAAACAGGTGTAATGAACACTGACAGGTGTAATGAACACTGAACAGGTGTAATGAACACTGAACAGGTGTAATGAACACTGAACAGGTGTAATGAACACTGAACAGGTGTAATGAACACTGAACAGGTGTAATGAACACTGAACAGGTGTAATGAACACTGAACAGGTGTAATGAACACTGAACAGGTGTAATGAACACTGAACAGGTGTAATGAACACTGAACAGGTGTAATGAACACTGAACAGGTGTAATGAACAATGAACACTGAACAGGTGAAATGAACAGGTGTAATGAACACTGAACAGGTGTAATGAACACTGAACAGGTGTAATGAACAGGTGTAATGAACACTGAACAGGTGTAATGAACACTAAACTGGTGTAATGAACAGGTGTAATGAACACTGAACAGGTTTAATGAACATTGAACAGGTGTAATGAACACTAAACAGGTGTAATGAACACTGAACAGGTGTAATGAACAGGTGTAATGAACACTGAACAGGTGTAATGAACACTGAACAGCTGTAATGAACATTGAACAGGTGTAATGAACACTAAACAGGTGTAATGAACACTGAACAGGTGTAATGAACACTGAACAGGTGTAATGAACACTGAACAGGTGTAATGAACACTGAACAGGTGTAATGAACACTGAACAGGTGTAATGAACACTGAACAGGTGTAATGAACACTGAACAGGTGTAATGAACACTGAACAGGTGTAATGAACACTGAACAGGTGTAATGAACACTGAACAGGTGTAATGAACAGGTGTAATGAACACTGAACAGGTGTAATGAACAGGTGTAATGAACACTGAACAGATAATGAACACTGGACAGGTGTAATGAACACTGAACAGGTGTAATGCACACTGAACAGGTATAATGCACACTGAACAGGTGTAATGAACACTGAACAGGTGTAATGAACACTGAACAGGTGTAATGGACACTGAACAGGTGTAATGAACACTGGACAGGTGTAATGAACACTGAACAGGTGTAATGAACAGGTGTAATGAACACTGAACAGGTGTAATGAACAGGTGTAATGAACACTAAACAGCTGTAATGAACATTGAACAGGTGTAATGAACACTAAACAGGTGTAATGAACACTGAACAGGTGTAATGAACACTGAACAGGTGTAATGAACACTGAACAGGTGTAATGAACACTGAACAGGTGTAATGAACACTGGACAGGTGTAATGAACACTGAACAGGTGTAATGAACACTGAACAGGTGTAATGAACACTGGACAGGTGTAATGAACACTGAACAGGTGTAATGAACAGGTGTAATGAACAGGTGTAATGGACACTGAACAGGTGTAATGAACACTGGTGTAATGAACACTGAACAGGTGTAATGAACACTAAACAGGTGTAATGAACACTGAACAGCTGTAATGAACACTGAACAGGTGTAATGAACACTGAACAGGTGTGAACAGGTGTAATGAACACTGAATGAACAGGTGTAATGAACACTGAACAGGTGTAATGAACACTGAACAGGTGTAATGAACACTGAACAGGTGTAATGAACACTGAAAGAACACTGAACAGGTGTAATGAAAAGGTGTAATTAACACTAAACAGGTGTAATGAACACTGGACAGGTGTAATGAACACTGAACAGGTGTAATGAACACTGAACAGGTGTGATGAACAGGTGTAATGAACACTAA
The DNA here is from genome assembly GCF_018296145.1 of Oncorhynchus tshawytscha. NCBI lineage: Eukaryota > Metazoa > Chordata > Actinopteri > Salmoniformes > Salmonidae > Oncorhynchus > Oncorhynchus tshawytscha. Next base: position 44,649,587 of record NC_056449.1, on the reverse strand, counting down.
ACAGGTGTAATGAACAAATGAACACTAAACAGGTGTAATGAACACTGAACAGGTGTAATGAACACTGAACAGGTGTAATGAACACTGAACAGGTGTAATGAACACTAAACAGCTGTAATGAACACTGGACAAGTAAAATGAACACTGGACAGGTGTAATGAACACTGAACAGGTAATGAACACTGCTATAATGCACTGGACAAGTGTAATGAACAGGTGTAATGAACACTGAACAGGTGTAATGAACACTGAACAGGTGTAATGAACAGGTGTAATGAACACTGAACAGGTGTAATGAACAGGTGTAATGAACACTAAACAGCTGTAATGAACACTGGACAGGTGTAATGGACACTGAACAGGTATAATGCACACTGAACAGGTGTAATGAACACTGAACAGGTGTAATGAACACTGGACAGGTGTAATGAACACTGGACAGGTGTAATGAACACTAAACAGGTGTAATGAACAGGTGTAATGAACACTAAACAGGTGTAATGAACACTGGACAGGTGTAATGAACACTGAACAGGTGTAATGTACACTAAACAGCTGTAATGAACATTGAACAGGTGTAATGAACACTAAACAGGTGTAATGAACACTGAACAGCTGTAATGAACACTGAACAGGTGTAATGAACACTGAACAGGTGTAATGAACACTAAACAGGTGTAATGAACACTGGACAGGTGTAATGAACACTGAACAGGTGTAATGAACACTGAACAGGTGTAATGAACACTGGACAGGTGTAATGAACACTGAACAGGTGTAATGAACAGGTGTAATGAACAGGTGTAATGGACACTGAACAGGTGTAATGAACACTGGACAGGTGTAATGAACACTGAACAGGTGTAATGAACACTAAACAGGTGTAATGAACACTGAACAGCTGTAATGAACACTGAACAGGTGTAATGAACAGGTGTAATGAACACTGAACAGGTGTAATGAACAGGTGTAATGAACACTGAACAGGTGTAATGAACACTGAACAGCTGTAATGAACATTGAACAGGTGTAATGAACACTAAACAGGTGTAATGAACACTGAACAGGTGTAATGAACAGGTGTAATGAACAGGTGTAATGGACACTGAACAGGTGTAATGAACACTGAACAGGTGTAATGAACACTGAACAGGTGTAATGAACACTGAACAGGTGTAATGAACACTGAACAGGTGTAATGAACAGGTGTAATGAACACTGAACAGGTGTAATGAACAGGTGTAATGAACACTGAACAGGTGTAATGAACACTGAACAGGTGTAATGAACAGGTGTAATGAACACTGAACAGGTGTAATGAACACTGAACAGGTGTAATGAACAGGTGTAATGAACACTAAACAGCTGTAATGAACATTGAACAGGTGTAATGAACACTAAACAGGTGTAATGAACACTGAACAGCTGTAATGAACACTGAACAGGTGTAATGAACACTGAACAGGTGTAATGAACACTAAACAGGTGTAATGAACACTGGACAGGTGTAATGAACACTGAACAGGTGTAATGAACACTGAACAGGTGTAATGAACACTGGACAGGTGTAATGAACACTGAACAGGTGTAATGAACAGGTGTAATGAACAGGTGTAATGGACACTGAACAGGTGTAATGAACACTGGACAGGTGTAATGAACACTGAACAGGTGTAATGAACACTAAACAGGTGTAATGAACACTGAACAGCTGTAATGAACACTGAACAGGTGTAATGAACAGGTGTAATGAACAGGTGTAATGAACACTGAACAGGTGTAATGAACACTGAACAGGTGTAATGAACACTGGACAGGTGTAATGAACAGGTGTAAAGAACACTGAACAGGTGTAATGAAAAGGTGTAATTAACACTAAACAGGTGTAATGAACACTGGACAGGTGTAATGAACACTGAACAGGTGTAATGAACACTAAACAGGTGTGATGAACAGGTGTAATGAACACTAAACAGGTGTAATGAACAGGTGTAATGAACACTAAACAGGTGTAATGAACACTGGACAGGTGTAATGAACACTAAACAGCTATAATGAACACTGGACAAGTAAAATGAACACTGGACAGGTGTAATGAAAACTGAACAGGTGTAATGAACACTAAACAGCTATAATGAACACTGGACAAGTGTAATGAACAGGTGTAATGAACACTGAACAGGTGTAATGAACACTGAACAGGTGTAATGAACAGGTGTAATGAACACTGAACAGGTGTAATGAACAGGTGTAATGAACAATAAACAGCTATAATGAACACTGGACAGGTGTAATGGACACTGAACAGGTATAATGCACACTGAACAGGTGTAATGAACACTGAACAGGTGTAATGAACACTGGACAGGTGTAATGAACACTGGACAGGTGTAATGAACACTAAACAGGTGTAATGAACAGGTGTAATGAACACTAAACAGATGTAATGAACACTGGACAGGTGTAATGAACACTGAACAGGTGTAATGAACACTAAACAGGTGTAATGAACAGGTGTAATGAACACTGAGCAGGTGTAATGAACAGGTGTAATGAACACTGAACAGGTGTAATGAACACTGGAACAGGTGTAATGAACACTGAACAGGTGTAATTAACACTAAACAGGTGTAATGAACAGGTGTAATGAACACTAAACAGGTGTAATGAAACTGGAACAGGTGTAATGAACACTAAACAGGTGTAATGAACAGGTGTAATGAACACTGAACAGGTGTAATGAACACTAAACAGGTGTAATGAACACTGAACAGGTGTAATGAACAGGTGTAATGAACACTGAACAGGTGTAATGAACACTGAACTGGTGTAATGAACAGGTGTAATGAACACTAAACAGCTGTAATGAACATTGAACAGGTGTAATGAACACTAAACAGGTGTAATGAACACTGAACAGGTGTAATGAACAGGTGTAATGAACAGGTGTAATGGACACTGAACAGGTGTAATGAACACTGGACAGGTGTAATGAACACTGAACAGGTGTAATGAACACTAAACAGGTGTAATGAACACTGAACAGGTGTAATGAACACTAAACAGGTGTGATGAACAGGTGTAATGAACACTAAACAGGTGTAATGAACAGGTGTAATGAACACTAAACAGGTGTAATGAACACTGGACAGGTGTAATGGACACTGAACAGGTATAATGCACACTGAACAGGTGTAATGAACACTGAACAGGTGTAATGAACACTGAACAGGTGTAATGGACACTGAACAGGTGTAATGAACACTGGACAGGTGTAATGAACACTGGACAGGTGTAATGAACACTGAACAGGTGTAATGAACAGGTGTAATGAACACTGAACAGGTGTAATGAACAGGTGTAATGAACACTAAACAGGTGTAATGAACACTGGATAGGTGTAATGAACACTGAACAGGTGTAATGAACACTAAACAGGTGTAATGAACAGGTGTAATGAACACTAAACAGGTGTAATGAACAGGTGTAATGAACACTAAACAGGTGTAATGAACAGGTGTAATGAACACTAAACAGGTGTAATGAACACTGGACAGGTGTAATGAACACTGAACAGGTGTAATGAACACTGAACAGGTGTAATGAACACTAAACAGGTGTAATGAACACTGAACAGGTGTAATGAACACTGAACAGGTGTAATGAACACTGAACAGGTGTAATGAACACTGGACAGGTGTAATGAACACTGAACAGGTGTAATGAACAGGTGTAATGAACAGGTGTAATGGACACTGAACAGGTGTAATGAACACTGGACAGGTGTAATGAACACTGAACAGGTGTAATGAACACTAAACAGGTGTAATGAACACTGAACAGCTGTAATGAACACTGAACAGGTGTAATGAACAGGTGTAATGAACAGGTGTAATGAACACTGAACAGGTGTAATGAACACTGAACAGGTGTAATGAACACTGGACAGGTGTAATGAACAGGTGTAAAGAACACTGAACAGGTGTAATGAAAAGGTGTAATTAACACTAAACAGGTGTAATGAACACTGGACAGGTGTAATGAACACTGAACAGGTGTAATGAACACTAAACAGGTGTGATGAACAGGTGTAATGAACACTAAACAGGTGTAATGAACAGGTGTAATGAACACTAAACAGGTGTAATGAACACTGAACAGGTGTATTGAACACTGAACAGGTGTAATGAACACTAAACAGCTATAATGAACACTGGACAAGTAAAATGAACACTGGAACAGGTGTAATGAAAACTGAACAGGTGTAATGAACACTAAACAGCTATAATGAACACTGGACAAGTGTAATGAACAGGTGTAATGAACACTGAACAGGTGTAATGAACACTGAACAGGTGTAATGAACAGGTGTAATGAACACTGAACAGGTGTAATGAACAGGTGTAATGAACAATAAACAGCTATAATGAACACTGGTGTAATGGACACTGAACAGGTATAATGCACACTGAACAGGTGTAATGAACACTGAACAGGTGTAATGAACACTGGACAGGTGTAATGAACACTGGACAGGTGTAATGAACACTAAACAGGTGTAATGAACAGGTGTAATGAACACTAAACAGATGTAATGAACACTGGACAGGTGTAATGAACACTGAACAGGTGTAATGAACACTAAACAGGTGTAATGAACAGGTGTAATGAACACTGAGCAGGTGTAATGAACAGGTGTAATGAACACTAAACAGGTGTAATGAACACTGGACAGGTGTAATGAACACTGAACAGGTGTAATTAACACTAAACAGGTGTAATGAACAGGTGTAATGAACACTAAACAGGTGTAATGAACACTGGACAGGTGTAATGAACACTAAACAGGTGTAATGAACAGGTGTAATGAACACTGAACAGGTGTAATGAACACTAAACAGGTGTAATGAACACTGAACAGGTGTAATGAACAGGTGTAATGAACACTGAACAGGTGTAATGAACACTGAACTGGTGTAATGAACAGGTGTAATGAACACTGAAACAGCTGTAATGAACACTGAACAGGTGTAATGAACACTGGACAGGTGTAATGAACACTGAACAGGTGTAATGAACAGGTGTAATGAACAGGTGTAATGGACACTGAACAGGTGTAATGAACACTGGACAGGTGTAATGAACACTGAACAGGTGTAATGAACACTAAACAGGTGTAATGAACACTGAACAGCTGTAATGAACACTGAACAGGTGTAATGAACAGGTGTAATGAACACTGAACAGGTGTAATGAACAGGTGTAATGAACACTAAACAGCTATAATGAACACTGGACAGGTGTAATGGACACTGAACAGGTATAATGCACACTGAACAGGTGTAATGAACACTGAACAGGTGTAATGAACACTGAACAGGTGTAATGGACACTGAACAGGTGTAATGAACACTGGACAGGTGTAATGAACACTGGACAGGTGTAATGAACACTGAACAGGTGTAATGAACAGGTGTAATGAACACTGAACAGGTGTAATGAACAGGTGTAATGAACACTAAACAGGTGTAATGAACACTGGATAGGTGTAATGAACACTGAACAGGTGTAATGAACACTAAACAGGTGTAATGAACAGGTGTAATGAACACTAAACAGGTGTAATGAACACTGGACAGGTGTAATGAACACTGAACAGGTGTAATGAACACTGAACAGGTGTAATGAACACTAAACAGGTGTAATGAACACTGAACAGGTGTAATGAACAGGTGTAATGAACACTGAACAGGTGTAATGAACACTGAACAGGTGTAATGAACAGGTGTAATGAACACTAAACAGCTGTAATGAACACTGAACAGGTGTAATGAACACTGAACAGGTGTAATGAACACTAAACAGGTGTAATGAACACTGGACAGGTGTAATGAACACTGAACAGGTGTAATGAACACTGAACAGGTGTAATGAAAACTGGACAGGTGTAATGAACAGGTGTAATGAACACTAAACAGGTGTAATGAACACTGAACAGGTATAATGAACACTGAACAGGTGTAATGAACAAGTGTAATGAACACTAAACAGGTGTAATGAACACTGAACAGGTGTAATGAACACTAAACAGGTGTAATGAACACTGAACAGGTGTAATGAACACTTAACAGGTGTAATGAACAGATGTAATGAACACTAAACAGGTGTAATGAACACTGAACAGGTGTAATGAACACTAAACAGGTGTAATGAACACTGAACAGGTGTAATGAACACTGAACAGGTGTAATGAACACTGAACAGGTGTAATGAACAGGTGTAATGAACACTGAACAGGTGTAATGAACACTGAACAGGTGTAATGAACAGGTGTAATGAACACTAAACAGGTGTAATGAACACTGAACAGGTGTAATGAACACTAAACAGGTGTAATGAACACTAAACAGGTGTAATGAACACTGGACAGGTGTAATGAACACTGAACAGGTGTAATGAACACTGAACAGGTGTAATGAACAGGTGTAATGAACGTGTGTAAAAATGACCATAACAAGCTTTCTAATCACCTGTAAACCGACTGAACAGGTGTGCTCTTACCGTAGGGTGTTTTTTTAGTCTTTAAGTTATAAACTTGTTATTCTTTGTTGTGTTTTATCCTCTAATATTTCTAGTGTAGTAAATATTTCCGGTTTTATTCCGTTTTAAGTGCATTGTGTGGCATTCATGTCTGAAATGTGCTATATAAATAAAGCCTGATTTGATTTATTATTCTGCTCCAGAATAAATTTCCTGTGGAATGAACCAGGTCCTTTCCTCCAGGCTCTGTGTCTTGGAAAGGGAAGTGACAATTAATACATGAATCTAACAGTCAATCAGATGAGGTCTAGGATGAGTAGGTTATTTAGTCAAAACACCCCCACCTAGTGGATATATAGTGTCACTAGAATGAGTAGGAAATCAAGGCTGGAGGAACATATTGTTTTCACATGGATTTATAGCTTGTTACTTCAGAGGAAAAATTGTTGATGTACAGAAATTAACAAAGATCAAATGTATGCGTGGCATTGAGCTCCAGAATGGCATTAGTTTGTCATCAAAGGGAGTCTGTGAGCGAAGTCAGCCAGTCAGCCAGTCAGTCAGCCAGTCAGCTAGTCAGTCAGCCAGTCAGCCAGTCAGTCACTCAGCCAGTCAGCAAGTCAGCCAGTCAGCCAGTCAGCCAGTCAGTCAGCCAGTCAGCCAGTCAGTCACTCAGCCAGTCAGCAAGTCAGCCAGCCAGTCAGCCAGTCAGTCAGCCAGTCAGACAGTCAGCCAGTCAGTCAGCCAGTCAGCCAGTCAGTCAGCCAGTCAGCCAGTCTGTCAGCCAGTCTGTCAGCCAGTCAGCCAGTCAGTCAGTCAGCCAGTCAGTCAGCCAGTCAGCCAGTCAGCCAGCCAGTCAGTCAGTTAGTCAGTCAGCCAGCCAGTCAGCCAGTCAGCCAGTCAGCCAGCCAGTCAGCCAGTCAGTCAGCCAGTCAGCCAGTCAGCCAGTCAGTCAGTCAGTCAGTCAATTTGACCCTTTTCTGATGTCAATGACAACAGAATTAGATTTTATTGCTCACATGAAAAAAAATATACATATATATTCTGAGTTAACATAATAAAAATATCATAAAGAACACATTAAGAGCCTGATATGGATTACACAATGATTGAAGAGTACACATCCCAAATGAGTCCATTGCCCAGAGGGACACATTTCCAGAGTGGCAAAGTCTAATGACAATTTACATTAAGGTCCATGTCTGTGGGTTATGTTTTGGTATGATACCACCTATAGGAGGGAGCTCAATGTGGTTATCACTAACATAACCACCTATAGGAGGGAGCTCAATGTGGTTATCACTAACATAACCACCTATAGGAGGGAGCTCAATGTGGTTATCACTGACATAACCACCTATAGGAGGGAGCTCAATGTGGTTATCACTGGCATAACCACCTATAGGAGGGAGCTCAATGTGGTTATCACTGGCATAACCACCTATAGGAGGAGGCTCAATGTGGCTATCACTGGCATAACCACCTATAGGAGGGAGCTCAATGTGGTTATCACTGGCATAACCACCTATAGGAGGGAGCTCAATGTGGTTATCACTGGCATTACCACCTATAGGAGGGAGATCAATGTGGTTATTACTGGCATAACCACCTATAGGAGGGAGCTCAATGTGGTTATCACTGGCATAACCACCTATAGGAGGGAGCTCAATGTGGTTATCACTGGCATAACCACCTATAGGAGGGAGCTCAATGTGGTTATCACTGGCATAACCACCTATAGGAGGGAGCTCAATGTGGTTATCACTGGCATAACCACCTATAGGAGGGAGCTCAATGTGGTTATCACTGGCATAACCACCTATAGGAGGGAGCTCAATGTGGTTATCACTGGCATTGGTTATTTTGACCAATAGGGATGAGGATATGTAATGTAGTTTTGTATTATCAGGAACAATCTTTGCATAATAAGGTACTTGATATGTTATTAACCTGAGGTATGAAATAATGTACACAATAATTGGCATGTTAATGACATCTCCATGGGTCCACCTTGGGGGGTCAAAGGTCATACCTGCATGCAATATTGATGAGACAGAATGGGCAGCTCTGAGATGTGCTTTATTATCACAGCGTACCCTAGTTGATAACTACACCAACCTTCCCACAGAACAAGGACACCCATTGGAAAAGATTCACAGAGTCATCATAGATTTAATGTAAAATCAGACACAACAGCCTATTTTCAAGTTGGCCGCCATTCATTTCAATGTGGAGGAACTGAATTGATTTTTCAGGGCATAAATTAACTTAAGGATTGGACCCTTTTCAAATTTCCTCCTAAAATGACATACCGAAATCGAACTGCCTGTATCTCAGGACCTGAAGCAAGGATATGCATATTCTTGGTACCATTTGAAAGGAAACACTTTGAAGTTTGTGGAAATGTGAAATGAATGTAGGAGAATATAACACATTAGATCTGCTAAACGACATTACAAAGAAAAACATGCATATTTATTTTCATCATCTTTGAAATGCAAGAGAAAGTTCATTATGTCACTCAAAAGTCTAGGCGCAATATAGATTATGGCCACTAGATGGCAGCAGTGTATGTGCAAAGGTTGAGACTGATTCAATGAACCATTTCTGTTCAAAATGTTGTATCAAGACTGCCCAAATGTGCCTAATTGGTTTATTAATACATTTTCAAGTTCAAAACTGTGCACTCTCCTCAAACAATAGCATGGTATTATTTCACTGTAATAGCTACTGTAAATTGGAGAGTGCAGTTAGATTAACAAGAAGTTAAGCTTTCTGCCAAAATCAGATATGTTTATGTCCTGGGAAATGTTCTTGTTACTTAAAACCTCATAATAATCACTGAACAGGTGTAATGAACACTGAACAGCTGTAATGAACACTGGACAGGTGTAATGAACACTGGACAGGTGTAATGAACACTGAACAGCTGTAATGAACACTGAACAGGTGTAATGAACACTGGACAGGTGTAATGAACACTGGACAGGTGTAATGAACACTGAACAGCTGTAATGAACACTGAACAGGTGTAATGAACACTGAACAGCTGTAATGAACACTGAACAGCTGTAATGAACACTGAACAGCTGTAATGAACACTGAACAGGTGTAATGAACACTGAACAGGTGTACTGAACACTGAACAGCTGTAATGAACACTGAACAGGTGTAATGAACACTGAACAGCTGTAAAAACACTGAACAGGTGTAATGAACACTGAACAGCTGTAATGAACACTGGACAGGTGTAATGAACACTGGACAGGTGTAATGAACACTGAACAGCTGTAATGAACACTGAACAGGTGTAATGAACACTGAACAGCTGTAATGAACACTGAACAGCTGTAATGAACACTGAACAGGTGTAATGAACACTGAACAGGTGTACTGAACACTGAACAGTTGTAATGAACACTGAACAGGTGTAATGAACACTGAACAGGTGTAATGAACACTGAACAGCTGTAATGAACACTGAACAGGTGTAATGAACACTGAACAGCTGTAAAAAAACACTGAACAGGTGTAATGAACACTGAACAGCTGTAATGAACACTGGATAGGTGTAATGAACACTGAACAGGTGTAATGAACACTGAACAGGTGTAATGAACACTGAACAGCTGTAATGAACACTGAACAGGTGTAATGAACACTGAACAGGTGTAATGAACACTGAACAGCTGTAATGAACACTGAACAGGTGTAATGAACACTGAACAGGTGTAATGAACACTGAACAGGTGTAATGAACACTGAACAGCTGTAATGAACACTGAACAGCTGTAATGAACACTGGACAGGTGTAATGAACACTGAACAGGTGTAATGAACACTGAACATGTGTAATGAACACTGAACAGCTGTAATGAACACTGAACAGGTGTAATGAACACTGAACAGGTGTAATGAACACTGAACAGCTGTAATGAACACTGAACAGCTGTAATGAACATTGGACAGGTGTAATGAACACTGAACAGCTGTAATGAACACTGGACAGGTGTAATGAACAGGTGTAATGAACACTGAACAGGTGTAATGAACACTGAACAGCTGTAATGAACACTGGATAGGTGTAATGAACACTGAACAGGTGTAATGAACACTGAACAGGTGTAATGAACACTGAACAGGTGTAATGAACAGGTGTAATGAACAGGTGTAATGAACACTGAACAGCTGTAATGAACACTGAACAGCTGTAATGAACACTGAACAGGTGTAATGAACACTGAACAGCTGTAATGAACACTGGATAGGTGTAATGAACAGGTGTAATGAACACTGAACAGCTGTAATGACACTGAACAGCTGTAATGAACACTGAACAGGTGTAATGAACACTGAACAGCTGTAATGAACACTGGATAGGTGTAATGAACACTGAACAGGTGTAATGAACACTGAACAGGTGTAATGAACACTGAACAGCTGTAATGAACACTGGATAGGTGTAATGAACACTGAACAGGTGTAATGAACACTGAACAGCTGTAATGAACACTGAACAGCTGTAATGAACACTGGATAGGTGTAATGAACACTGAACAGGTGTAATGAACACTGAACAGGTGTAATGAACACTGGATAGGTGTAATGAACACTGAACAGGTGTAATGAACACTGAACAGCTGTAATGAACACTAAACAGGTGTAATGAACACTGAACAGGTGTAATGAACACTGAACAGGTGTAATGAACACTGAACAGGTGTAATGAACACTGAACAGGTGTAATGAACACTGAACAGGTGTAATGAACACTAAACTGGTGTAATGAACACTGAACAGGTGTAATGAACACTGAACAGGTGTAATGAACGTGTGTAAAAATGACCATAACAAGCGTGCTAATCACCTGTAAACACACTGGACAGGCTCAAATTTCACATGTTCAAAAAAATGATAATTACAAGTGTTAAGACGTGTACCAGGAAAGACGATTTGAACCTTTTGGCCTTCCATATTTGACCCCTTAGAAAATGACCTCTCCATTGTCAGTCCATGTTAATTAATGGCCTTATTTTAAGGCTCTAGGAAGAAGTTGGGTGACTTGGTGAGAGGAATCAGAAGCGTCACTTGGGTGAATCACCGCGCCATATCCTGTAACAAGTAGAAAGAATGACGTAAGATCACCGGACAGCATTTATAACCCCAGAGCGCCCCGTGGCGCATGCATTAGACACTCCGGTGATGGCTGAGCTCGAGGCAGAATCGCTTCATTTCTCCGTGGGCATCCTCGGTATCTCCGGCGGTGAGTGAACTTTTAGATCGGTTCTACTTTTTATATCGCCTAAAACCTTTAAAATAATTAGCCGTGTCTTACGATTTAAATATATTGTAAAATAAATATATTATTGAGTTGATAAAGCAATGAGAAGTTGATCATAAAAACAATACTTGGCATGGTCCCCGACAATGAAAATACAGAGTAAATAAGATAACAACAGTTAGGTCCCACTCGAATATATTTGTTCCAAAAAAAGAGTGGGGCTTATTTAATGTCGTTATCTTATTTTCGCTTTATTTCGATGATCCTTATAGGTCTCATATAAAATATTGTGACCACAAAAAAATGTGGCAGAAGGTTTATATTATATGTATTGTGTTGTACATGAATGCAGGCTGATTCTCAAAATAGACTTCATAAGAGATGTGAGGGAGAGTGGTCAGGAGCATCGGCAAATTGCAGTACAGAAACTTGGCCAATAGAGGGCGAATATGGCTCTGTGTTCATGGCTTCTTGTCAAACAATGTTTTTTTTTGTGTGAGTTTGTGTGGTCTGAAGCCTGATGTCTTCTGACCTGTTGTTGAACCCTGCAGGTTCTCTACTGCTGCTGGTGAATAACTATGGCAGCTCTCCTGAAAAATCCCTCATCCCCCATACTGCACTGGGGGTTCTACTGCTTATCATCGCTGCCCTCTTGGCCTACTCTGGTACCCTATCTACTGTTTATTACCCATAATAACCCTACTCTGGTGCCCTATCTACTGTTTATTACCCATAATAACCCTACTCTGGTGCCCTATCTACTGTTTATTACCCATAATAACCCTACTCTGGTGCCCTACCCACTGTTTATTACTCATAATGGGGCGGCAGGGTAGCCTAGTGGTTAGAGCGTTGGACTAGTAACCGGAAGGTTGCAAGTTCAAACCCCCGAGCTGTCGTTCTGCCCCTGAACAGGCAGTTAACCCACTGTTCCTAGGCCGTCATTGAAAATAAGAATTTGTTCTTAACTGACTTGCCTAGTTAAATAAAGGTACAAAATTTAAAAAATAAATAAATAATAATAACCCTACTCTGGTAGACTACCTACTGTTTATTACCCATAATAACCCTACTCTGGTAGACTACATACTGTTTATTAACCATAATAACCCTACTCTGGTAGACTACATACTGTTTATTACCCATAATAACCCTACTATGGTGCCCTACCTACTGTTTATTACCCATAATAACCCTACTCTGGTGCCCTACTTACTGTTTATTACTGATAATAACCCTACTCTGGTAGACTACCTACTGTTTATTACCCATAATAACCCTACTATGGTGCCCTACCTACTGTTTATTACCCATAATAACCCTACTCTGGTGCCCTACCTACTGTTTATTACTGATAATAACCCTACTCTTGTAGACTACCTACTGTTTATTACCCATAATAACCCTACTCTGGTAGACTACCTACTGTTTATTACTCATAATAACCCTACTCTGGTAGACTACCTACTGTTTATTACTCATAATAACCCTACTCTGGTAGACTACCTACTGTTTATTACCCATAATAACCCTACTCTGGTAGACTACCTACTGTTTATTACCCATAATAACCCTACTCTGGTAGACTACCTACTGTTTATTACCCATAATAACCCTACTCTGGTAGACTACATACTGTTTATTACCCATAATAACCCTACTATGGTGCCCTACCTACTGTTTGTTACCCATAATAACCCTACTCTGGTGCCCTACCTACTGTTTATTACTGATAATAACCCTACTCTGGTAGACTACCTACTGTTTATTACCCATAATAACCCTACTCTGGTAGACTACCTACTGTTTATTACTCATAATAACCCTACTCTGGTAGACTACCTACTGTTTATTACTCATAATAACCCTACTCTGGTAGACTACCTACTGTTTATTACCCATAATAACCCTACTCTGGTAGACTACCTACTGTTTATTACCCATAATAACCCTACTCTGGTAGACTACCTACTGTTTATTACCCATAATAACCCTACTATGGTGCCCTACCTACTGTTTATTACCCATAATAACCCTACTCTGGTGCCCTACCTACTGTTTATTACTCATAATAACCCTACTCTGGTAGACTACCTACTGTTTATTACCCATAATAACCGTACTCTGGTGCCCTACCTACTGTTTATTACCCATAATAACCCTACTCTGGTGCCCTACCTACTGTTTCAGCTAGACATAAACAACCTACTGTTTATCCCCCTCCCCTACCTACTCCTAGACATCCCCCCCCCCCTCCCTCCCTCCCACCAGGTGTGCGACGCAGCTTGTCCCAGTCCCGTTTGTTCTCCAGTGTGTGTCTGACAGTGTCGGCCCTTTGGGGTGGATCCGGCCTGGTCTACCTGCTGGTTGGGGAGCGGGTGTTGGGGGCCACAGAGCTGAGGACCTCTCTGGTCCCTGGTCTTGCAGCCTTCACCCTGGCCCTCCTCATCCTGGCTATAGTCTCGCTCTTCCAGAGAGAGGTGTGTAATGTGTGAAGTAGGTTTCAACAATTCTCGTAACTTTCCAAAAACTCTGTGGGTTTCCAGAAATCCTGGTTAAAGGATTCCTGGACTTTCTGCTTATGCCCTCGCAATTCCAGGAATCTTCCAATCAGGATTTCTGTAAACTGGGACATATTTGGGAAAGTTACTGGAATTTGGCAACCCTAAGCAAAGTAAAATGTCTGTTATTCACTGTAATAATGTTTTTAAAATTGTATAACGGCCTTAATTTTTGCTGGACCCCAGGTAGAGTAGCTGCTGCCTTGGCAGAACTAATGGGGATCCATAATAAACCCCAGGAAGAGTAGCTGCTGCCTTGGCAGAACTAATGGGGATCCATAATAAACCCCAGGAAGAGTAGCTGTTGCCTTGGCAGAACTAATGGGGATCCATAATAAACCCCAGGAAGAGTAGCTGCTGCCTTGGCAGAACTAATGGGGATCCATAATAAACCCCAGGAAGAGTAGCTGCTGCCTTGGCAGAACTAATGGGGATCCATAATAAACCCCAGGTAGAGTAGCTGCTGCCTTGGCAGAACTAATGGGGATCCATAATAAACCCCAGGTAGAGTAGCTGCTGCCTTGGCAGAACTAATGGGGATCCATAATAAACCCCAGGAAGAGTAGCTGCTGCCTTGGCAGAACTAATGGGGATCCATAATAAACCCCAGGTAGAGTAGCTGCTGCCTTGGCAGAACTAATGGGGATCCATAATAAACCCCATGTAGAGTAGCTGCTGCCTTGGCAGAACTAATGGGGATCCATAATAAACCCCAGGAAGAGTAGCTGCTGCCTTGGCAGAACTAATGGGGATCCATAATAAACCCCAGGAAGAGTAGCTGCTTCCTTGGCAGGAACTAATGGGGATCCATAATAAACCCCAGGTAGAGTAGCTGCTGCCTTCCTGAACTAATGGGGATCCATAATAAACCCCAGGAAGAGTAGCTGCTGCCTTGGCAGGAACTAATGGGGATCCATAATAAACCCCAGGAAGACTAGCTGCTGCCTTGACAGGAACTAATGGGGATCCATAATAAACCCCAGGAAGAGTAGCTGCTGCCTTGGCAGAACTAATGGGGATCCATAATAAACCCCAGGAAGAGTAGCTGCTGCCTTGGCAGAACTAATGGGGATCCATAATAAACCCCAGGAAGAGTAGCTGCTGCCTTGGCAGGAACAAATGGGGATCCATAATAAACCCCAGGAAGAGTAGCTGCTGCCTTGGCAGGAACTAATGGGGATCCATAATAAACCCCAGGTAGAGTAGCTGCTGCCTTCCAGAACTAATGGGGATCCATAATAAACCCCAGGAAGAGTAGCTGCTGCCTTGGCAGGAACTAATGGGGATCCATAATAAACCCCAGGAAGACTAGCTGCTGCCTTGACAGGAACTAATGGGGATCCATAATAAACCCCAGGAAGAGTAGCTGCTGCCTTGGCAGAACTAATGGGGATCCATAATAAACCCCAGGAAGAGTAGCTGCTGCCTTGGCAGAACTAATGGGGATCCATAATAAACCCCAGGTAGAGTAGCTGCTGCCTTGGCAGAACTAATGGGGATCCATAATAAACCCCAGGAAGAGTAGCTGCTGCCTTGGCAGAACTAATGGGGATCCATAATAAACCCCAGGAAGAGTAGCTGCTTCCTTGGCAGGAACTAATGGGGATCCATAATAAACCCCAGGAAGAGTAGCTGCTGCCTTGGCAGGAACTAATGGGGATCCATAATAAACCCCAGGAAGAGTAGCTGCTGCCTTGGCAGAACTAATGGGGATCCATAATAAACCCCAGGAAGAGTAGCTGCTGCCTTGGCAGGAACTAATGGGGATCCATAATAAACCCCAGGAAGACTAGCTGCTGCCTTGACAGGAACTAATGGGGATCCATAATAAACCCCAGGAAGAGTAGCTGCTGCCTTGGCAGAACTAATGGGGATCCATAATAAACCCCAGGAAGAGTAGCTGCTGCCTTGGCAGAACTAATGGGGATCCAGGAAGAGTAGCTGCTGCCTTGGCAGAACTAATGGGGATCCATAATAAACCCCAGGTAGAGTAGCTGCTGCCTTGGCAGAACTAATGGGGATCCATAATAAACCCCAGGTAGAGTAGCTGCTGCCTTGGCAGAACTAATGGGGATCCATAATAAACCCCAGGAAGAGTAGCTGCTGCCTTGGCAGAACTAATGGGGATCCATAATAAACCCCAGGTAGAGTAGCTGCTGCCTTGGCAGAACTAATGGGGATCCATAATAAACCCCATGTAGAGTAGCTGCTGCCTTGGCAGAACTAATGGGGATCCATAATAAACCCCAGGAAGAGTAGCTGCTGCCTTGGCAGAACTAATGGGGATCCATAATAAACCCCAGGAAGAGTAGCTGCTTCCTTGGCAGGAACTAATGGGGATCCATAATAAACCCCAGGTAGAGTAGCTGCTGCCTTCCTGAACTAATGGGGATCCATAATAAACCCCAGGAAGAGTAGCTGCTGCCTTGGCAGGAACTAATGGGGATCCATAATAGCTGCTGCCTTGATAATGGGGATCCATAATAAACCCCAGGAAGAGTTGTTGGCAGAACTAATGGGGATCCATAATAAACCCCAGGAAGAGTAGCTGCTGCCTTGGCAGAACTAATGTCCATAATAAACCCCAGGAAGAGTTGCTGCTTCCTTGGCAGGAACAAATGGGGATCCATAATAAACCCCAGGAAGAGTAGCTGCTGCCTTGGCAGGAACTAATGGGGATCCATAATAAACCCCAGGTAGAGTAGCTGCTGCCTTCCAGAACTAATGGGGATCCATAATAAACCCCAGGAAGAGTAGCTGCTGCCTTGGCAGGAACTAATGGGGATCCATAATAAACCCCAGGAAGACTAGCTGCTGCCTTGACAGGAACTAATGGGGATCCATAATAAACCCCAGGAAGAGTAGCTGCTGCCTTGGCAGAACTAATGGGGATCCATAATAAACCCCAGGAAGAGTAGCTGCTGCCTTGGCAGAACTTGGGGATCCATAATAAACCCCAGGTAGAGTTGCTGCCTTGGCATTGTTAATAAACCCCATGTAGAGTTGCTGCCTTGGCAGAACTTGTTATAAACCCCAGGAAGAGTGTATTGGGGATTATAAACCCCAGGAAGAGTAGCTGCTGTATTGGGGATTAATAAACCCCAGGAAGAGTAGCTGCTGCCTTGGCAGGAACTAATGGGGATCCATAATAAACCCCAGTATTGTTAGAACTAATGGGGATCCATAATAAACCCCAGGAAGAGTATTGTTAATAAACCCCAGGAAGACTAGCTGCTATTGGGGATCCATTGGAAGAGTAGCTGCTTTGTATTGGGGATCCATATTGTTGGCATTGTTAAACCCCAGGAAGAGTATTGTATTGGGGATCCATAATAAACCCCAGGAAGAGTAGCTGCTGCCTTGGCAGAACTATTGTTATAAGAGTTGCTGTTGGCAGGATTGTTAATAAACCCCAGGAAGATTGCTGCTGCCTTGGCAGAACTTGGGGATATTGTAGCTGCTGCCTTGTTATCCATTAAACCCCAGGAAGAGTTGCTGCTGTTATAATGGGGATCCATAATAAACCCGGAAGACTAGCTGTTTGGGGATCCATAATAAACCCCAGTATTGCCTTGGCAGGAACTATTGGAAGAGTAGCTGCTGCCTTGATTGTTGGAAGAGTATTGCCTACCTTATTGTTATATTGTATTGTTATTTTAATAAACTCCAGGAAGTTATATTGTATTGCCTTATTTTGGATTAATAAATACAAATACACATATAGACCATATCATTTGTATTGTTGTATGGTATTTTATTGTTGTATTGTACCGTATTGTTGTATTGTATTGTTGTATTGTATTTTGTTGTATTGTATTGTTATATTGTATTGTTGTATTGTACCTTATTGTTGTATTGTATTGTTATTTTGTATTGTTGTATTGTATTGTTATTTTGTATTGTTGTATTGTATTGTTGTATTGTACCTTATTGTTGTATTGTATTGTTTTATTGTAGGTGGTCTTCTTTATCATCACCCTCTCTATCAGTCTGGCTTGTGGGCACCAAATCGCCGGTCTGTCCTCCCCGGGCTTTGGCCAGTCTGCCACCGCCGCCTGCTACCTGCTGGTGACTCTGGTGGGGGCGTACTTTGGCTGTGGCCGCCTGCTCTCCTTTATCACCCGAGGTAGAGTGGAGGCTCCTGGGACACGGCTGAAGAAGAGGAGGGCTGGGGGTCAGGGGTCCAGAGGTCCAGAGGACTGTAACGACGTGGTACCTGTAGGCCTGGTGATGAACCTCCTGTCTGCCAGTGTGTTAGCCTGCCCCCTACTGGCCGTGGTTCCTCAGCTCTCTGCGGGTCACGTCCCCTGGCTATGGACAGCTGCTGTATTCCAGCTGGGGGTGTGTGTCCTCTCCTACAGGGCCATGGACTCTCTGACAGCCACCTTCTATGGCTTCACCTCCATCCTACACTTCACTGAGGGCTACAGCGCTCTCCTCACAGCTCCCTCCTTCTCCATCCTCCCCTCCTCCCCAGTTCCCTTCCCCGTTGTCTTCTCTGTTCTGTTCTTCATCCTGGCTCTGTTCAGTTGTCAGAAGAGTCTAGCTGAGGGTCTGTATCAGCTGTTCTTCGTAGCGTATACCATCGCCCTCGCCGCCCAGCCATCCCTGTCCTTCCAGGCCGGGGCGCAGGGTGTACAGGCGGCAATCTTTGTCGTGTCAGCTCTGATGCTACTGGTCACCTCCTACAACATGTTAGCCAATAGGATCCCTACGGGGGAGGGCATGTTCAAAGCCTTGGTGATGCGTGTCAGCAACCTGACGCTCCGCCCCCGTGACAGACAGCTCCACGACCCTTACCTGGGCTACTCCAGGTATGCTGACGCCGAGGTGTTGGGCCACGCCTGCTCCGTGCTCGCTGCCTTCTCCATCACGTCGTCCGTGGAGGAGCGGGACCCGCTGGCTGTGCTGGTGCTGCCTTGGACTGTGGTGGCTGGGGGCATCCTACAGTTGCTGGTCGGCTCTGTAGCCTTCTCCCGAGGTAAGACCCGTGCATTATTAACATGTTACAATTCAATATTTGTTCTGTTCGTGTGATTATTGTATATCCAACACGTTTTCATCGTGTTCATTTCCGGTACCGTAGGTAAGACACTGGAGAGCACGGCATTCATCCTGTACGGTGTCATGTGGTCTGTCTGGGGCCTGACGCGGTACGGAGGTCTCTACGGTGACACCCGAGGTTTCAACGTAGCGGTCGGCATCATCAGCTTCCTGTTGTTCAACAGTCTGGTGACGGTGGGAGCTCTGTTCCTGAACATAGCCTGGTTCCTCTACGCCGCGACCTTTCACCTCATTATCATCTCCTTTCTGCTGGATGCCGTCGGAGCACTGCCTTATGGGTACGATATCGGCGTGTCTATCGTGTTCGGCCTGGTGTCTTTCTACTGCTTCCTGTCTGGTCTGTTCAACATGACCTTCCTGACCCCCCAGTTGCCCCTGGGAAGGGCCCTGGTTAGGCTGAGCGGGGAAGGAGGAGGAGGGCGGGACACCTGTCCACATGTCCCGGCACGCAAGGCCACCGCTGTTCACCAGATAGCAGGTAAGAGGGAGGCAACTAACCTGGCGTCTGTCCCAAATTGCACCCTATTCCCTTAGTGGACTGCTTTAGACCTCAGGGTCCTATTGTTTCTCTCTCTCTCTCTGTCTCTCTCTCTCTCTGTCTCTCTCTCTCTCTCTCTCTCTCTCTCTCTCTCTCTCTCTCTCTCTCTCTCTCTCTCTCTCTCTCTCTCTCTCTGTCTCTCTGTCTCTCTGTCTCACATGAACCCTGATACTGTAACACGAAGCCTGATACTGTAACAAGAAGCCTAAGTCTGTGTCTGTCTGTCTCCAGAGATCATGAAGAGTGGGGGTATATGTGGGATGCCCACTGACACAGTCTATGTACTGGTGGCAGCCTGTAACAGACCTGAGGCTGTGGAGAAGGCATACAGGTGAGTTACACTGCTTACTAGGCCCATATGCATCTCAGTGGATGAATAAACTTTGTACTCACAATACTGCATAGTGGTAGGCTGGTCCCAGAAATGTTTTAACTGCCTCTCCAAACCCTTTGTCACCCCTATAGACAGTAGTACTGAGCCAACCCCTATAGACAGTAGTACTGAGCCAACCCCTATAGACAGTAGTACTGAGCCAACCCCTATAGACGGTAATACTGAGCCAACCCCTATAGACAGTAGTACTGAGCCAACCCCTATAGACAGTAATGTTGAGCCAACCCCTATAGACAGTAATGTTGAGCCAACCCCTATAGACAGTAGTACTGAGCCAACCCCTATAGACAGTAATGTTGAGCCAACCCCTATAGACAGTAGTACTGAGCCAACCCCTATAGACAGTAGTACTGAGCCAACCCCTAAAGACAGTAGTACTGAGCCAACCCCTATAGACAGTAGTACTGAGCCAACCCCTATAGACAGTAATGTTGAGCCAACCCCTATAGACAGTAATACTGAGCCAACCCCTATAGACAGTAGTACTGAGCCAACCCCTATAGACAGTAATACTGAGCCAACCCCTATAGACAGTAGTACTGAGCCAACCCCTATAGACGGTCATACTGAGCCAACCCCTATAGACAGCCAACCCCTATAGATGGTAATACTGAGCCAACCCCTATAGACAGTAGTACTGAGCCAACCCCTATAGACAGTAATGCTGAGCCAACACCTATAGAGAGTAGTACTGAGCCAACCCCTAAAGACAGTAGTACTGAGCCAACCCCTATAGACAGTAATGCAGAGCCAACACCTATAGACAGTAACCCCTATAGACAGTAGTACTGAGCCAACCCCTACAGACAGTAGTACTGAGCCAACCCCTATAGACAGTAATGCTGAGCCAACCCCTATAGACAGTAGTACTGAGCCAACCCCTATAGACAGTAGTACTGAGCCAACCCCTATAGACGGTAATACTGAGCCAACCCCTATAGACAGTAGTACTGAGCCAACCCCTATAGAGAGTAGTGCTGAGCCAACACCTATAGACAGTAGTACTGAGCCAACCCCTATAGACAGTAGTACTGAGCCAACCCCTATAGACAGTAATGTTGAGCCAACCCCTATAGACAGTAATACTGAGCCAACCCCTATAGACAGTAGTACTGAGCCAACCCCTATAGACGGTCATACTGAGCCAACCCCTATAGACAGTAGTACTGAGCCAACCCCTATAGACAGTAGTACTGAGCCAACCCCTATAGACAGTAATGTTGAGCCAACCCCTATAGACAGTAGTACTGAGCCAACCCCTATAGACAGTAGTACTGAGCCAACCCCTATAGACAGTAGTACTGAGCCAACCCCTATAGACAGTAATGTTGAGCCAACCCCTATAGACAGTAATACTGAGCCAACCCCTATAGACAGTAGTACTGAGCCAACCCCTATAGACAGTAATACTGAGCCAACCCCTATAGACAGTAGTACTGAGCCAACCCCTATAGACGGTCATACTGATATAGAGTAGTACTGAGCCAACCCCTATAGACAGTAATACTGAGCCAACCCCTATAGACAGTAGTACTGAGCCAACCCCTATAGACAGTAATGCTGAGCCAACACCTATAGAGAGTAGTACTGAGCCAACCCCTAAAGACAGTAGTACTGAGCCAACCCCTATAGACAGTAATGCAGAGCCAACACCTATAGAGAGTAGTGCTGAGCCAACCCCTATAGACAGTAGTACTGAGCCAACCCCTACAGACAGTAGTACTGAGCCAACCCCTATAGACAGTAATGCTGAGCCAACCCCTATAGACAGTAATGCTGAGCCAACCCCTATAGACAGTAGTACTGAGCCAACCCCTATAGACAGTAGTACTGAGCCAACCCCTACAGACAGTAGTACTGAGCCAACCCCTATAGACAGTAATGCTGAGCCAACCCCTATAGACAGTAATGCTGAGCCAACCCCTATAGACAGTAGTACTGAGCCAACCCCTATAGACAGTAGTACTGAGCCAACCCCTATAGACGGTAATACTGAGCCAACCCCTATAGACAGTAGTACTGAGCCAACCCCTATAGAGAGTAGTGCTGAGCCAACACCTATAGACAGTAGTACTGAGCCAACCCCTATAGACAGTAGTACTGAGCCAACCCCTATTATTTATTAATTTTACTTTACTTTAATTAAATATTTCAGTTGTGTATATTACATTAGTTTTATTTGATTACTTTATTTTGTTCATAATCTTTATCAAGTCATCTCATGTCTATAGAGCTGCTGCTACTGCAGTAGTTCATCAAAGTAAATACGGCATGCTTTTCTGACTGCTGAGTACCAACTGTCAATCATTTAGATGATGTATTTTCAGCTAGAGATACATTACCTCACGAAGCAACAGCTGTTGTCTCTCCCTGTCTCTCCCTGTCTCTCACTGTCTCTCCCTATCTCTCCCTCTCTCTCTGTCTCTCCCTGTCTTTCCCTGTCTCTCCCTATCTCTCCCTGTCTCTCCCTCTCTCTCCCCCTGTCTCTCCCTGTCTCTTCCTGTCTTTCCCTGTCTCTCCCTGTCTCTTCCTGTCTCTCCCTGTCTCTCCCTATCTCTCCCTCTCTCCCTGTCTCTCCCTATCTCTCCCTGTCTCTCCCTCTCTCTCTGTCTCTCCCTGTCTCTCCCTGTCTTTCCCTGTCTCTCCCTATCTCTCCCTATCTCTCCCTCTCCCCTGTCTCTCCCTCTCTCTCCCCCTGTCTCTCCCTGTCTCTTCCTGTCTCTCCCTGTCTCTCCCTGTCTCTTCCTGTTTCTCCCTGTCTCTCCCTCTCTCCCTGTCTCTCCCTCTCTCTCCGTCTCTCCCTGTCTCTCCCTCTCTCTCTGTCTCTCCCTCTCTCTCTGTCTCTCCCTGTCTCTTCCTGTCTCTCCCTGTCTCTCCCTGTCTCTTCCTGTCTCTTCCTGTCTCTCCCTGTCTCTCCCTCTCTCTCTGTCTCTCCCTCTCTCTCTGTCTCTCCCTGTCTCTTCCTGTCTTTCCCTGTCTCTCCCTGTCAATCCCTCTCTCTCTGTCTCTCCCTGTCTCTCCCTGTCTCTTGCTGTCTCTCCCTGTCTCTTCCTGTCTCTCCCTGTCTCTCCCTCTAGGTGTAAGCAGCAGGCCCAGGACCGGCCCATGTCTCTGTGGGTCTCCTCTATAAACCAGTTAGAACCGGTCAGATCCCTGCTGTCTCCTCTGCTCTGGGACTTCATGAGCGCTGCATGGCCCTCATCTATCAGCATGGTCATACCCAGGGGTTAGTGGGTGACTTATTAACACTGTGTGTGTGTGTGTGTGTGTGTGTGTGTGTGTGTGTGTGTGTGTGTGTGTGTGTGTGTGTTTTATTTGAGTTACTGTGATGAGTATGTCCTGTGTTCTTCCGCCAGGCCCGTGGATGGAGGTGTTTGGTCTCGGGGAATCAGCTAAACACATTGGAACCCCTCAGAGCATCGCTATCAGGAACCCAGACTGTGCAGTAGCTACTCATCTTATCAACCTGGTACGAACACTAACCCCTGACCTTTAACCCCTGCCGCTTACCTCTGACCTCTAACCCTCAGAGCAGCTATCAGGAACACAGACTATGTGGTAGCTACTCATCTTATCAACCTTGTTTGAACCCTAACCCCTGACCTCTAACCTCTGACCTCTAACCCCTGACCTCTAACCCTGACCTCTAACTCCTGACCTCTAACCCTTAGAGCAGCTATCAGGAACCCAGACTATGTTGTAACTACTCATCTTATCAACCGGGTGAGATCAAATCAAATCAAATTTTATTTGTCACATACACATGGTTAGCAGATGTTAATGCGAGTGTAGCGAAATGCTTGTGCTTCTAGTTCCGACAATGCAGTAATAACGAACAAGTAATCTAACTAACAATTCCAAAAAAACTACTGTCTTATACACAGTGTAAGGGGATAAGGAATATGTACATAAGGATATATGAATGAGTGATGGTACAGAGCAGCATAGGCAAGATACAGTAGATGATATCGAGTACAGTATATACATATGAGATGAGTATGTAAACCAAGTGGCATAGTTAAAGTGGCTAGTGATACATGTATTACATAAGGATGCAGTCGATGATATAGAGTACAGTATCTACGTATGCATATGAGATGAATAATGTAGGGTAAGTAACATTATATAAGGTAGCATTGTTTAAAGTGGCTAGTGATATATTTACATCATTTTCCATCAATTCCCATTATTAAAGTGGCTGGAGTAGAGTCAGTGTCATTGACAGTGTGTTGGCAGTAGCCACTCAATGTTAGTGGTGGCTGTTTAACAGTCTGATGGCCTTGAGATAGAAGCTGTTTTTCAGTCTCTCGGTCCCAGCTTTGATGCACCTGTACTGACCTCGCCTTCTGGATGACAGCGGGGTGAACAGGCAGTGGCTCGGGTGGTTGATGTCCTTGATGATCTTTATGGCCTTCCTGTAGCATCGGGTGGTGTAGGTGTCCTGGAGGGCAGGTAGTTTGCCCCCGGTGATGCGTTGTGCAGACCTCACTACCCTCTGGAGAGCCTTACGGTTGAGGGCGGTGCAGTTGCCATACCAGGCGGTGATACAGCCCGCCAGGATGCTCTCGATTGTGCATCTGTAGAAGTTTGTGAGTGCTTTTGGTGACAAGCCAAATTTCTTCAGCCTCCTGAGGTTGAAGAGGCGCTGCTGCGCCTTCCTCACGATGCTGTCTGTGTGAGTGGACCAATTCAGTTTGTCTGTGATGTGTATGCCGAGGAACTTAAAACTTGCTACCCTCTCCACTACTGTTCCATCGATGTGGATGGGGGGGTGTTCCCTCTGCTGTTTCCTGAAGTCCACAATCATCTCCTTAGTTTTGTTGATGTTGAGTGTGAGGTTATTTTCCTGACACCACACTCCGAGGGCCCTCACCTCATCCCTGTAGGCCGTCTCGTCGTTGTTGGTAATCAAGCCTACCACTGTTGTGTCGTCCGCAAACTTGATGATTGAGTTGGAGGCGTGCATGGCCACGCAGTCGTGGGTGAACAGGGAGTACAGGAGAGGGCTCAGAACGCACCCTTGTGGGGCCCCAGTGTTGAGGATCAGCGGGGAGGAGATGTTGTTGCCTACCCTCACCATCTGGGGGCGGCCCGTCAGGAAGTCCAGAACCCAGTTGCACAGGGCGGGGTCGAGACCCAGGGTCTCGAGCTTGATGACGAGCTTGGAGGGTACTATGGTGTTGAATGCCGAGCTGTAGTCGATGAACAGCATTCTCACATAGGTATTCCTCTTGTCCAGATGGGTTAGGGCAGTGTGCAGTGTGGTTGAGATTGCATCGTCTGTGGACCTATTTGGGCGGTAAGCAAATTGGAGTGGGTCAAGGGTGTCAGGTAGGGTGGAGGTGATATGGTCCTTGACTAGTCTCTCAAAGCACTTCATGATGACGGATGTGAGTGCTACGGGGCGGTAGTCGTTTAGCTCAGTTACCTTAGCTTTCTTGGGAACAGGAACAATGGTGGCCCTCTTGAAGCATGTGGGAACAGCAGACTGGTATAGGGATTGATTGAATATGTCCGTAAACACACCGGCCAGCTGGTCTGCGCATGCTCTGAGGGCGCGGCTGGGGATGCCGTCTGGGCCTGCAGCCTTGCGAGGGTTAACACGTTTAAATGTCTTACTCACTTCGGCTGCAGTGAAGGAGAGACCGCATATTTTCGTTGCAGGCCGTGTCAGTGGCACTGTATTGTCCTCAAAGCGGGCAAAAAAGTTATTTAGTCTGCCTGGGAGCAAGACATCCTGGTCCGTGACTGGGCTGGGTTTCTTCCTGTAGTCCGTGATTGACTGTAGACCCTGCCACATGCCTCTTGTGTCTGAGCCGTTGAATTGAGATTCTACTTTGTCTCTGTACTGGCGCTTAGCTTGTTTGATAGCCTTGCGGAGGGAATAGCTGCACTGTCATATCATAGACCTAGTGCTGGGCTGGAACAGAAGCCTGCTCACCCTCTGTAGCTCTCAGGGACCAGGGTTTGTGGTCATTGGATATCTTAACAGATGCTTCCCATTCTTTCCCATTATTCTGCCCTGCAGGTGGGTCCCATCGCTGTGACGTCAGCCAACCCCACAGGAGAAGCAGACACCACACACCACAACCAGGTGTACGCCAAGCTGGGAGACAAGGTGCCCACAGCCTTGTTTATACCTGGCGCTAACATAGATCTTTTTGTCCTGATCCTGTTTACATTCTGATTATGCCCACATTTTCTGAAATATATCTACACATGGTATGTTATCAGTCCACTGCATTGTGACCACATTTCCTGGTCCCTTCCTTTATGCAAGTCACTTGACAGCTATTCTTTCAAAATAATATGTATTTATTTATTTATTTAAAGACACATATATCAATATTACTGTAGGCTATGAGGACTGGCCACCCCTCAGAGCCTGGTTCCTCTCCACCCGGTACAGCCAGAAGAGGACTGGCCACCCCTCAGAGCCTGGTTCCTCTCGGTTTCTTCCTAGGTTCTGGCCTTTCTAGGGAGTTTTTCCTAGCAACCGTGCTACACCTGCATTGCTTGCTGTTTGGGGTTTTAGGCTGGGTTTCTGTACAGCACTTTGAGATATCAGCTGATGTACGAAGGGCTTTATAAATAAGTTTGATTTGATTAGTTCTGATGGTCCAGCTGAGACACAGATAACAATCTCTCTCTCTCTGTCTAGGTGGATGGTGTGTTGTGTGATGGGCCGTCCCCTGAAAACAGTGCCTCCACTGTGGTCGACTGCACCAAGATAGAGAGCGGCCATATTGGATTCTTCAGAGTGGGCCTCATCCCCAAATCCCAGGTAAACAGGGTTAAGGTTAGGGCTGGGGATAGAGTTAGGGACTCTTCAGAGTGGGCCTCATTGTGTGTGTGTGTGTGTGTGTGTGTGTGTGTGTGTGTGTGTGTGTGTGTGTGTGTGTGTGTGTGTGTGTGTGTGTGTGTGTGTGTGTGTGTGTGTGTGTGTGTGTGTGTGTGTGTGTGTGTGTGTGTGTGTGTGTGTGTGTGTGTGCATGCTTGTCTATATGAAGTGTCTAACACCTCTGTTATGTGTGTGTGCCAGGTGCTCCAGATCTTTGAAGACATCCAGAAAAGGCACTCCCATGGCCAGATAAACCCTGGATTTGAAACAGACCTCACAGAGCCTGGCCCTAACCTGACAGACCCTCAGAGACACACAGAACAACACAATACACAGTCCCCAGAATCCTCTCCAGTTCCACCAGCCACCCAGTCTCCTGCCTACATAGACACCTCTCCACATCCATCAGACTCCCCAAGCTACCGCCCCTGGGTCCTGACAACTACTGAAGACTCTTAGTTACTGTCTCAGTTTAGAACATGTAGAAAGTGTAACATAAACTTATGTCTTATTTTAGCTTTCATGTTTTCTAGGTGGAAATTAGGCGGTGTTCCCTGAATAACCACAACACAGCAAGGAAATGAATATTTAAGACAAACAGTATTTATGTATGTTTAAATGTATATTAAAGGCAAAATCTCTTTCTCTGCTGTTTGGTAATTACAGAACTTTCTCTCACCACAGAGCGGTGTCTTGTGTAAATATTGGGTTCATTCTAACTATGTATTAGGGTTGTAACTCTACAGTTGCTATGGAGACAGATAGTTGTCACATACATACTGTGTTCTCTGTAATGGAGTTGTATTAAAGAAACCTGTGCCATCGACAAATTCATGTAAGAAACATCTTTTATTTGCGGATCTATAAAGGCATTAGCCTAAATAACGATCCCATATTCAGATTGTTATATCAGTCTGCACATCAACACAATAATGGAATATCAGTCTGCACATCAACACAATAATGGAATATCAGTCTGCACATCAACACAATAATGTTATATCAGTCTGCACATCAACACAATAATGGAATATCAGTCTGCACAATAATGGAATATCAGTCTGCACATCAACACAATAATGGAATATCAGTCTGCACATCAACACAATAATGGAATATCAGTCTGCACATCAACACAATAATGGAATAATCCCTTATGTAGCTGTCTTATTAGTCACATAGACATCCATGATTATATCAATTCCTATGTTGATGGCAGGACTGGTAAATATGTAATATAGAACACATGCAGATAGAGGATGTGTTGTTAATCACTGACACTGCTGTTTGGATCTTCAATTAACCTACCCTTTCATTGGATTAACCTCAGAGATATCTACCTCTAGATAGAATATATTAACCTCTAAACATAATATATCCACCTCTAGATAGAATATATTAAACTAGATAGAATATATCCACCTCTAGATAGAAAATATCCACCTCTAGATAGAATACATCTCCCTCTAGATAGAATATATCCACCTCTAGATAGAATATATCCACCTCTAGATATATCTACCTCTAGATAGAATATATCCAGCTCTAGATATACCTACCTCTAGATAGAATATATCCACCTCTAGATATATCTACCTCTAGATAGAATATAACCACCTCTAGATAGAATATATCCACCTCTAGATAGAATATATCCACCTCTAGATATATCTACCTCTAGATAGAATATAACCACCTCTATATAGAATATATCTACTTCTAGATAGAATATATCTACCTCTAGATAGAATATATCCACCTCTAGATATAATATATCCACGTCTAGATAGACTATAACCATCTCTAGATACAGTGCCTTGTGAAAGTATTCGGCCCCCTTGAACTTTGCAACCTTTTGCCACATTTCAGGCTTCAAACATAAAGATATAAAACTGTATTTTTTTGTGAAGAATCAACAACAAGTGGGACACAATCATGAAGTGGAACGACATTTATTGGATATTTCAAACTTTTTTAACAAATCAAAAACGGAAAAATTGGGCGTGCAAAATTATTCAGCCCCTTTACTTTCAGTGCAGCAAACTCTCTCCAGAAGTTCAGTGAGGATCTCTGAATGATCCAATGTTGACCTAAATGACTAATGATGATAAATACAATCCACCTGTGTGTAATCAAGTCTCCGTATAAATGCACCTGCACTGTGATAGTCTCAGAGGTCCATTAAAAGCGCAGACAGCATCATGAAGAACAAGGAACACACCAGGCAGGTCCGAGATACTGTTGTGAAGAAGTTTAAAGCTGGATTTGGATACAAAAAGATTTCCCAAGCTTTAAACATCCCAAGGAGCACTGTGCAAGCGATAATATTGAAATGGAAGGAGTATCAGACCACTGCAAATCTACCAAGACCTGGCCGTCCCTCTAAACTTTCAGCTCATACAAGGAGAAGACTGATCAGAGATGCAGCCAAGAGGCCCATGATCACTCTGGATGAACTGCAGAGATCTACAGCTGAGGTGGGAGACTCTGTCCATAGGACAACAATCAGTTGTATATTGCACAAATCTGGCCTTTATGGAAGAGTGGCAAGAAGAAAGCCATTTCTTAAAGATATCCATAAAAAGTGTCGTTTAAAGTTTGCCACAAGCCACCTGGGAGACACACCAAACGTGGAAGAAGGTGCTCTGGTCAGATGAAACCAAAATTGAACTTTTTGGCAGCAATGCAAAACGTTATGTTTGGCGTAAAAGCAACACAGCTCATCACCCTGAACACACCATCCCCACTGTCAAACATGGTGGTGGCAGCATCATGGTTTGGGCCTGCTTTTCTTCAGCAGGGACAGGGAAGATGGTTAAAATTGATGGGAAGATGGATGGAGCCAAATACAGGACCAATATGGAAGAAAACCTGATGGAGTCTGCAAAAGACCTGAGACTGGGACGGAGATTTGTCTTCCAACAAGACAATGATCCAAAACATAAAGCAAAATCTACAATGGAATGGTTCAAAATAAACATATCCAGGTGTTAGAATGGCCAAGTCAAAGTCCAGACCTGAATCCAATCGAGAATCTGTGGAAAGAACTGAAAACTGCTGTTCACAAATGCTCTCCATCCAACCTCACTGAGCTCGAGCTGTTTTGCAAGGAGGAATGGGAAAAAATGTCAGTCTCTCGATGTGCAAAACTGATAGAGACATACCCCAAGCGACTTACAGCTGTAATCGCAGCAAAAGGTGGCGCTACAAAGTATTAACTTAAGGGGGCTGAATAATTTTGCACGCCCAATTTTTCAGTTTTTGATTTGTTAAAAAAGTTTGAAATATCCAATAAATGTCGTTCCACTTCATGATTGTGTCCCACTTGTTGTTGATTCTTCACAAAAAAATACAGTTTTATATCTTTATGTTTGAAGCCTGAAATGTGTCAAACGGTCGCAAAGTTCAAGGGGGCCGAATACTTTCGTAAGGCACTGTATATCTACCTCTAGATAGAATATAACCACCTCAGATATATCCACCTCTAGATAGAATATATCCACCTCTAGATAGAATATATCTACCTCTAGATAGAATATATCCACCTCTAGATAGAATATAACCACCTCTAGATGGAATATATCCATCTCTAGATAGAATATATCCACCTCTAGATAGAATATATCTACCTCTAGATGGAATATATCCACCTCTAGACAGAATATATCCACCTCTAGACGGAATATATCCACCTCTAGATAGAATATATCCACCTCTAGATAGAATATATCCACCTCTAGATGGAATATATCCACCTCTAGACAGAATATATCCACCTCTAGACAGAATATATCAGATATATCCACCTCTAGAGAGAATATATCCACCTCTAGATAGAATATATCCACCTCTAGATAGAATATATCCACCTCTAGATAGAATATATCCACCTCTAGATAGAATATATCCACCTCTAGATAGAATATATCCACCTCTAGATAGAATATATAGACCTCTGAGGGGAGGACGGCTCATAGTAATGGCTGGATTTTAGTGATTGGAATGGTATGTGTTCGATACCATTCCATTCATTCCCTTCCATTCATTACTATGATCCCGTCCTCCCCGATTCAAGTTCCCTTGAGCTAGATTAAGCTCAAATAACACTGAGTGTACAAAGCATTAGGAACACCTTGCTAATATTGAGTTTCACCTCCCTTTGCCATCAGAACAACCTCAATTCATCGGGGCATGGACTCTACAAAGTATCAAAAGCGTTCCACAGGGATGCTGTCTGATGTTGACTCCAATGCTTCCCACAGTTGTCAAGTTAGCTGGATGTCATTTGGGTGGTGGACCATTCTTGATACACACAGGAAACAGTTGAGTGAACAACCCAGCAG
The DNA here is from genome assembly GCF_018296145.1 of Oncorhynchus tshawytscha. Classification (NCBI taxonomy): domain Eukaryota; kingdom Metazoa; phylum Chordata; class Actinopteri; order Salmoniformes; family Salmonidae; genus Oncorhynchus; species Oncorhynchus tshawytscha. Next base: position 44,618,025 of record NC_056449.1, on the reverse strand, counting down.
CGTTGCAGTTCTTGACCAACTCAAACTGGTGCACCTGGCACCTACTACCTCTGTTAAAAAGGGACTTAAATCTTTGGTCATGTACACAATCCATGTCTCAATTGTCTCAAGGCTTCAAAATCCTTCCTTAACCCGTCTCCTCCCCTCCATCTACACTGATTGAAGTGGATTTAACAGGTGACATCAATAAGAGATCGTATCTTTCACCTGGATTCACCTGGTCAGTCTATCATGGAAAGAGCAGGTGTTCTTAATGTTTTGTACAGTCAGTGTATTCACCTCTAGGTAAGGTTGAACCAAAGCCTAACATTATAACATCTCTAGTTGACTGTTGAATGGTCTAGTCATGACAATGGGTTGACTGCCCCCCATATCAGTCTGAATGGTCTAGTCATGACAATGGGTTTGACTGTTTAATGCTCCCCATATCAGTCTGAATGGTCTAGTCCTGACAATGGGTTGACTGTTTAATGCTCCCCATATCAGCCTGAATGGTCTAGTCCTGACAATGGGTTGACTGCTCCCCATATCAGCCTGAATGGTCTAGTCCTGACAATGGGTTTGACTGTTTAATGCTCCCCATATCAGCCTGAATGGTCTAGTCCTGACAATGGGTTGACTGTTTAATGCTCCCCATATCAGTCTGAATGGTCTAGTCCTGACAATGGGTTGACTGCTCCCCATATCAGCATGAATGGTCTAGTCCTGGCAATGGGTCTGCTCCCCAGTCTGAATGGTCTAGTCCTGACAATGGGTTGACTGTTTAATGCTCCCCATATCATCCTGAATGGTCTAGTCCTGACAATGGGTTGACTGTTTAATGCTCCCCATAATCAGCCTGAATGGTCTGAATGGTCTAGTCCTGACAATGGGTTGACTGTTTAATGCTCCCCATATCAGTCTGAATGGTCTAGTCCTGACAATGGGTTGACTGTTTAATGCTCCCCATATCAGCCTGAATGGTCTAGTCCTGACAATGGGTTGACTGTTTAATGCTCCCCATATCAGCCTGAATGGTCTAGTCCTGACAATGGGTTGACTGCTCCCCATATCAGCCTGAATGGTCTAGTCCTGACAATGGGTTGACTGTTTAATGCTCCCCATATCAGCCTGAATGGTCTAGTCCTGACAATGGGTTTGATCTGTTTAATGCTCCCCATATCAGCCTGAATGGTCTAGTCCTGACAATGGGTTGACGACTGCTCCCCATATCAGCCTGAATGGTCTAGTCCTGACAATGGGTTGACTGCCCCCATATCAGCCTGAATGGTCTAGTCCTGACAATGGGTTGACTGCTCCCCATATCAGCCTGAATGGTCTAGTCCTGACAATGGGTTGACTGCCCCCATATCAGCCTGAATGGTCTAGTCCTGACAATGGGTTGACTGCTTAATGCCTCATATCAGCCTGAATGGTCTAGTCCTGACAATGGGTTTAATGCTCCCCATATCAGCCTGAATGGTCTAGTCCTGACAATGGGTTGACTGCCCCCATATCAGCCTGAATGGTCTAGTCCTGACAATGGGTTTAATGCTCCCCATATCAGCCTGAATGGTCTAGTCCTGACAATGGGTTGACTGTTTAATGCTCCCCATATCAGCCTGAATGGTCTAGTCCTGACAATGGGTTGACTGTTTAATGCTCCCCATATCAGCCTGAATGGTCTAGTCCTGACAATGGGTTGACTGCTCCCCATATCAGCCTGAATGGTCTAGTCCTGACAATGGGTTGACTGTTTAATGCTCCCCATATCAGCCTGAATGGTCTAGTCCTGACAATGGGTTGACTGCTCCCCATATCAGCCTGAATGGTCTAGTCCTGACAATGGGTTGACTGTTTAATGCTCCCCATATCAGCCTGAATGGTCTAGTCCTGACAATGGGTTTGATCTGTTTAATGCTCCCCATATCAGCCTGAATGGTCTAGTCCTGACAATGGGTTCGACTGCTCCTCATATCAGCCTGAATGGTCTAGTCCTGACAATGGGTTGACTGCCCCCCATATCAGCCTGAATGGTCTAGTCCTGACAATGGGTTGACTGCTCCCCATATCAGCCTGAATGGTCTAGTCCTGACAATGGGTTGACTGCCCCCCATATCAGCCTGAATGGTCTAGTCCTGACAATGGGTTGACTGCTCCTCATATCAGCCTGAATGGTCTAGTCCTGACAATGGGTTTAATGCTCCCCATATCAGCCTGAATGGTCTAGTCCTGACAATGGGTTGACTGTAAGCCCCATATCAGCCTGAATGGTCTAGTCCTGACAATGGGTTTAATGCTCCCCATATCAGCCTGAATGGTCTAGTCCTGACAATGGGTTTGACTGTTTAATGCTCCCCATATCAGCCTGAATGGTCTAGTCCTGACAATGGGTTTGACTGTTTAATGCTCCCCATATCAGCCTGAATGGTCTAGTCCTGACAATGGGTTGACTGCTCCCCATATCAGCCTGAATGGTCTAGTCCTGACAATGGGTTGACTGTTTAATGCTCCCCATATCAGCCTGAATGGTCTAGTCCTGACAATGGGTTGACTGCCCCCATATCAGCCTGAATGGTCTAGTCCTGACAATGGGTTGACTGTTTAATGCTCCCCATATCAGCCTGAATGGTCTAGTCCTGACAATGACTGTTTAATGCTCCCCATGACCAGCCTGAATGGTCTAGTCCTGACAATGGGTTGACTGTTTAATGCTCCCCATATCAGCCTGAATGGTCTAGTCCTGACAATGGGTTGACTGTTTAATGCTCCCCATATCAGCCTGAATGGTCTAGTCCTGACAATGGGTTGACTGTTTAATGCTCCCCATATCAGCCTGAATGGTCTAGTCCTGACAATGGGTTTGACTGCCCCCCATATCAGCCTGAATGGTCTAGTCCTGACAATGGGTTTGATCTGTAAGCCTCAGATGAATGTAGAACTGTAATTTAACCAAGTCAGAAGTGTGATAATATTTCACGCTGTTCTTTTAATTTGTTTCCTGTCACTTTGAAAGTATCAATGAATCAATATCAGAATGTAACATGGTGCTTCTATAATTTATAATAAATAATTGCCTCCCCACATGACCACGATCAGACCAGCCAGTGCAGCTTCCACGCCAATCCTTTTCACCCATGTCAGATCACCTGTTTGTACCCTTTACCCTTTGGGAATAACAGCGTCACAAGCTACTGTGAGTGTGAGTATATAATTAGGCTTGTTTTAGATGTGTTTTCAGTGTAGTGATACGACACCCTTTGTTTAGCTTGTCTCCCAGACTCAGTGTCAGACAGCTCCCATCAGAACAGTCAGGTATCAGCTAAACACAGATACTATTTAAACACAGAGACTATTTAAACACATAGACTATTAAACACAGAGACTATTAAACACAGAGACTATTAATCACAGAGACTATTTAAACACATAGACTATTTAAACACAGAGACTATTAAACACAGAGACTATTAAACACAGAGACTATTTAAACACAGATACTATTAAACACAGAGACTATTAAACACAGAGACTATTAATCACAGAGACTATTTAAACACATAGACTATTTAAACACAGAGACTATTAAACACAGAGACTATTAAACACAGAGACTATTTAAACACAGATACTATTAAACACAGAGACTATTAAACACAGAGACTATTTAAACACAGAGACTATTAAACACAGAGACTATTTAATCATCAGTTTTATTACATCATATTGTCTTGGGACTGAATCCTTTGTAGTTGATCCTTCTAAAGGAGAGCAGTGGTGTTGACCTGACCTGACTCCTAAATGCACAATATTCCCTATATGGTGCAATACATTTGATCCATAATAGGACACTATATAGGACTCTTAATAGGACACGATATAGTACCCATAATAGGACACTATATAGGACCCAAAATAGGACACTATATAGGACCCATATTAGGACACTATATAGGACCCATATTAGGACACTATATAGGACCTATATTAGGACACTATATAGGACCCAAAATAGGACACTATATAGGACACTATATAGGACTCATAATAGGACACTATATAGGACACTATATAGGACCCATAATAGGACACTATATAGGACCCATATTAGGACACTATATAGGACACATAATAGGACACTATATAGGACCCATAATAGGACACTATATAGGACACTATATAGGACAAAATATAGGTAATTCAGGTGTCATTTGGGACAAAACCCTGAACTGACCACCTCAGAGATGTTAGAACCAGACACATTCAGTTGCCTACTCTAGCCCTGGTCAGTTGGCTACTCTAGCCCTGGTCTGTTGTCTACTCTAGCCCTGGTCAGTTGGCTACTCTAGCCCTGGTCAGTTGGCTACTCTAGCCCTGGTCAGTTGCCTACTCTAGCCCTGGTCAGTTGGCTACTATAGCCCTGGTCAGTTGGCTACTCTAGCCCTGGTCAGTTGGCTACTCTAGCCCTGGTCAGTTGGCTACTCTAGCCCTGGTCAATTGGCTACACTAGCCCTGGTCAGTTGTCTAAGATGGCTGAGATGTTATGACCTACCTGATTGGTCCAGAGGGAGACTGAGATGTTATGAACTAAGTGATTGGTCCAGAGTGAGACTGAGATGTTATCACATCACTGATTGGTCCAGAGGGAGACTGAGATGTTAAGACCTGACTGATTGGTCCAGAGGGAGACTGAGATGTTATGACCTAACTGATTGGTCCAGAGGGAGACTGAGATGTTACTGATTGGTCCAAAGGGAGACTGAGATGTTATAACCTGACTGATTTGTCCAAAGGGAGACTGATTGGTCCAGAGGGAGACTGAGATGTTATGACCTAACTGATTGGTCCAGAGGGCGACTCAGATGTTATGTCCTAACTGATTGGTTCAGAGGGAGACTGAGATGTTCCTGTTTACGAGCCACGACATTGCAGTCATATTTTTACTCTGAATTGCTTCTTGAATAATTTTTCAAGATTGACATATTGGCGATGAGAGAGGTATCTTGGGGCTGGTATTGTCACATAAAACGCATATAAAAATGTTTGATAAGTAGGCCAATTGTGATGAGAGGAAAGACCGGTACCTGCAAAATGATGCCAAGGAAACATGTTTCAGGAAATACTGTATGTTGAATGGATGGATAAAAACATTCCTGATGATAGAGGCAGAAGACAGATAGCACTAAGGAGTAATGAAGCATGACATCACTTACGCTATAAGGAAGTTCATCCATCATGACACAATGCTTAAGGCGGGTGTTGGCTCCACTCTACCTGTGGAAAGACTGGTCAAACACAAACAACAGAACTTGGCCATGGGGTTTTCCCCCTAAATGTTTCCTTACTGCTCTATATCCCAGTTAACCATTACATCTTATTGGCTTGGGACTGAGTCCTTTGTAGTTGATCCTTCTAAAGCATACTTGATTCAAATCAAATCAAACTTTATTTGTCACATGCCCCGAATACAACATGTGTAGACCTTACTGTGAAATGCTTACCTACACGCCCTTAACCAACAGTGCAGTTCAAGAAGAGTTAAGAAAATATTTACCAAATAAACTAAAGTAAAAAATAATAAAAAATAACACAACAAAATAACAATAAGAGGATATATACAGGGGGTACTGGTACCGAGTCAATGTGCGGCGGTACAGGTCAGGCGAAGTAATTTGTACATGCAGGTAGGGGTGAAGTGACTAGCATAGATAATAAACAGCGAGTAGCAGCAGTGTACAAAACAAATGGGGGGGGTCAATGTAAATAGTCCGGTGGCCATTTGATTAATTGTTCAGCAGTCTTATGGCTTGGGGGTAGAAGCTGTTAAGGAGCCTTTTGGCCCTAGACTTGGCGCTCCGGTACCACTTGCCGTGCGGTAGCAGAGAAAGCAGTCTATGACTTGGGTGACTGAAGTCTCTGACAATTTTATGGGCCTTCCTCTGACACCGCCTAGTATGTAGGTTCTGGATGGCAGGAAGCTTGGCCCCAGTGATGTACTGGGCAGTACGCACTACCCTCTGTAATGCCTTGCGGTCAGAGGCTGAGCAATTGCCATACAAGGCAGTGATGCAACCAGTCAGGATGCTCTCGAGGGTGCAGCTGTAGAACTTTTTGAGGATCTGGGGACCCATGTCAAGTCTTTTCAGTCTCCTGAGGGGGAAAGGTTTTGTCGTGCCCTCTTCACGACTGTCTTGGTATGTTTGGACCATGATAGTTCGTTGGTTATGTTGACACCAAGGAACTTGAAACTCTCGACCCGCCCCACTACAGCCCCGTCAATGTTGAGGGCCTGTTCGGCCCTCCTTTTCCTGTAGACCACGATCAGCTCCTTTGTCTTGATCACATTGAGGAAGAACCCCTTTTCATCACTCTTCACCCTCTTCATCACTCTTCACCCTCCTCATCACTCTTCACCCTCTTCATCACTCTTCACTCCTCTTCATCACTTTTCACCCTCTTCATCACTCTTCACCCTCTTCAACACTCTTCACTCCTCTTCATCACTCTTCACTCCTCTTCATCACCCTTCACTGGCATCAGTCACAATGTCCTTGGAGCTGCTCTGGTGTCCCTGTCATACATTTGTTATGTGTCTTGTCCTTCTGGGAAGATTCATAGTGTCATTGTGAAATGGTTGAGAATGTCAGCACAGAGCCTCATTGTGTACATGAGTGAGGTGTGTTCATTACATTAACTTCTGAGTCAAACAATCAGATGACAAAGAAGAATGAGGAAGAGAAGAGAGAACACTAATGTCAATATTCAGACAACACAACAATGTCCTCCTCTACGTGGTTCTCAGGCTCCTCCTGATGAGGGTCACCTGAAGGAAGCAAAAATAAACTGAATGTCTCCTGTTCAATATTAGATGCCTCATTCTTGATACCACATAGCTTCCTGAATCACGTCACACAGTGGAGGCTGCTGAGGAGAGGACTGCTCATAATAACTGCTTGGTAGGTTAGCAAATCAAATCAAATGTTATTTGTCACATAGCCGAATACAACAGGTGTAGACCTTACAGTGAAATACTGAATACAACAGGTGTAGTAGACCTCACAGTGAAATACTGGATACAACAGGTGTAGTAGACCTCACAGTGAAATACTGAATACAACAGGTGTAGTAGACCTCACAATGAAATGCTGAATACAACAGGTGTAGTGGACCTTACAGTGAAATGCTGAATACAACAGGTGTAGTAGACCTCACAGTGAAATGCTGAATACAACAGGTGTAGTAGACCTCACAGTGAAATGCTGAATACAACAGGTGTAGTAGACCTCACAATGAAATGCTGAATACAACAGGTGTAGTGGACCTTACAGTGAAATGCTGAATACAACCGGTGTAGTGGACCTTACAGTGAAATGCTGAATACAACCGGTGTAGTAGACCTTAAAGTGAAATGCTGAATACAACAGGTGTAGTAGACCTCACAGTGAAATGCTGAATACAACAGGTGTAGTAGACCTCACAGTGAAATGCTGAATACAACAGGTGTAGTAGACCTCACAGTGAAATACTTAGAAGCCCTTAACCAAAAATGCAGTTTTAAGAAAATACCTTTAAAAAAATAGAAAAAAATTAGTAAAAGTAACAAATTATTAAAGAGCTGCAGAGAAATAACAAGCGAGGCTCCATACAGGAGGTACCGGTACAGAGTCAATGTGGAGGCTATATACAGGGGGTACCAGTACAGAGTCAATGTGAAGGATATATACAGGGTGTTACGGTACAGATTTAATGTGGAGGATATATACATGGTGTTACGGTACTGAGTCAATGTGGAGACTATATACAGGGGGTACTGGTACTGAGTCAATGTGGAGACTATATACAGGGGGTACCGGTACAGAGTCAGTGTGGAGGCTATATACAGGGGGCACTGGTACAGAGTCAATGTGGAGGCTATTTACATGGGGTACCGGTACAGAGTCAATGTGGAGGCTATATACAGGGGGTACCGGTACAGAGTCAATGTGGAGGCTATATACATAGGGTACTGGTACAGAGTCAATGTGAAGGATATACACATGGTGTTACGGTACTGAGTCAATGTGGAGGCTATATACAGGGGGTACTGGTACAGAGTCATGTGGAGGCTATATACAGGGGGTACCGGTACAGAGTCAATGTGGAGGCTATATACAGAGGGTACTGGTACAGAGTCAATGTGGAGGCTATATACAGGGTGTTACGGTACAGAGTCAATGTGGAGGCTATTTACATGGGGTACCGGTACAGAGTCAATGTGGAGGCTATATACAGGGGGTACCGGTACAGAGTCAATGTGGAGGCTATATACAGAGGGTACTGGTACAGAGTCAATATGGAGGCTATATACAGGGTGTTACGGTACAGAGTCAATGTGGAGGCTATATACAGGGTGTTACGGTACAGAGTCAATGAGGAGGCTATATACAGGGTGTTACGGTACAGAGTCAATGTGGAGGCTATATACAGGGGTACCGGTACAGAGTCAATGTGGAGGCTATATACAGAGGGTACTGGTACAGAGTCAATATGGAGGCTATATACAGGGTGTTACGGTACAGAGTCAATGTGGAGGCTATATACAGGGTGTTACGGTACAGAGTCAATGAGGAGGCTATATACAGGGTGTCACGGTACAGAGTTAATGTGGAGGCTATATACAGGGGGCACCGGTACAGAGTCAGTGTGGAGGCTATATACAGGGGGCACTGGTACAGAGTCAGTGTGGAGGCTATATACAGGGGGCACTGGTACAGAGTCAATGTGGAGGCTATATACAGGGGTACCGGTACAGAGTCAATGTGGAGGCTATATACAGGGGTACCAGTACAGAGTCAATGTGAAGGATATACACATGGTGTTACTGTACTGAGTCAATGTGGAGGCTATATACAGGGTGTTACGGTACAGAGTTAATATGGAGGATATATACATGGTGTTACGGTACTGAGTCAATGTGGAGACTATATACAGGGGGTACTGGTACAGAGTCAATGTGGAGGCTATATACAGGGGGTACCGGTACAGAGTCAATGTGGAGGCTATATACAGAGGGTACTGGTACAGAGTCAATGTGGAGGCTATATACAGAGGGTACTGGTACAGAGTCAATGTGGAGGCTATATACAGGGGGCACCGGTACAGAGTCAGTGTGGAGGCTATATACAGGGGGCACTGGTACAGAGTCAGTGTGGAGGCTATATACAGGGGGCACTGGTACAGAGTCAATGTGGAGGCTATATACAGGGGGTACCAGTACAGAGTCAATGTGAAGGATATACACATGGTGTTACTGTACTGAGTCAATGTGGAGGCTATATACAGGGTGTTACGGTACAGAGTCAATGAGGAGGCTATATACAGGGTGTTACGGTACTGAGAGTAGCAGCCTCGTAAAGGGGGGGATACTGCTTGGGGCTCCGGTACTGCTTGGGGCTCCGGTACTGCTTGGGGCTCCGGTAGGCTTGGGGCTCCGGTACTGCTTGCGGCTCCAGTAGGCTTGGGGCTCCGGTAGGCTTGGGGCTCCGGTAGGCTTGGGGCTCCGGTAGGCTTGGGGCTCCGGTAGGCTTGGGGCTCCGGTACTGCTTGGGGCTCCGGTAGGCTTGGGGCTCCGGTAGGCTTGGGGCTCCGGTACTGTTTGGGGCTCCGGTACTGCTTGGGGCTCCGGTAGACTTGGGGCTCCGGTACTGCTTGGGGCTCCAGTAGGATTGGGGCTCCGGTACTTCTTGGGGCACCGGTAGGCTTGGGGCACCGGTACTGGGGCTTGGGGCTCCGGTAGGCTTGGGGCTCCGGTACTGCTTGGGGCTCCGGTAGGCTTGGGGCTCCGGTAGGCTTGGGGCTCTGGTAGGCTTGGGGCTCCGGTACTGCTTGGGGCTCCGGTAGGCTTGGGGCTCCGGTACTGCTTGGGGCTCCGGTACTGCTTGGGGCTCCGGTAGGCTTGGGGCTCCGGTAGGCTTGGGGCTCCGGTACTGCTTGGGGCTCCGGTAGGCTTGGGGCTCCGGTACTGCTTGGGGCTCCGGTAGGCTTGGGACTCCGGTAGGCTTGGGGCTCTGGTAGGCTTGGGGCTCCGGTACTGCTTGGGGCTCCGGTAGGCTTGGGGCTCCGGTACTGCTTGGGGCTCCGGTACTGCTTGGGGCTCCGGTAGGCTTGGGGCTCCGGTACTGCTTGGGGCTCCAGTAGGCTTGGGGCTCCGGTACTGCTTGGGGCTCCGGTAGGTTTGGGGCTCCGGTACTGTTTGGGGCTCCGGTAGGCTTGGGGCTCCGGTACTGCTTGGGGCTCCGGTAGGCTTGGGGCTCCGGTACTGCTTGGGGCTCCGGTAGGCTTGGGGCTCCGGTACTGTTTGGGGCTCCGGTACTGCTTGGGGCTCCAGTACCGCTTGCCGTGCGGTAGCAGAGAGAACACAGATGTACATGGAGAGCGTGTGTTTGATGTATTTGATACCATTCCAATTATTCCGCTCCAATCAGAAAGACAGACTAAAACACTGCAAAAGAGTCCTCTGTTAGCCCTGGTTGGACATTTCCCAGATCAACCTCTAACCCTCTGCTGGGTACATTCACAACCGTTTCCTTACTGATTTTATCTTGTCGTTTTTTCAAATATTTTTTATAAAACATGTTGATACGTAGACTAATTTGGATGTGAGGAATTCTGGTACCTGCAAAGAGTGATGACAGTACAGTATGTTTCACTGACAGGAAGTGATCTACAGATGAGATAATGGAGCTGTTCACCCAACACCTGCTCTCTCTCACCAGAAACATTGTTTAGTTAGGGTTTAATTAACACGTTCTTTCTTCTGGGGTTAGTTTATTCTGGCGTGTCACCTCGTTGCTTTATGACAGCTCTCTGTCTTTCTTCAAGGTGGATCTCATCTGGAGATGTCTCAGTCTTGACTCACATCACGTAGTTTCACACCAGAATTTCCTGAATCACGCCACATTGCCGATCTGCAATGGGGTTATGAAATGTATGCCAAATTCCTTGACCCCTCCCTCTCCAAGATAAGATTCAACTGAAGGAAAACAGAGAGCTGTCAAAAGGACAGAGGTGTTATGATAGGAGAAAGTAAATTCCTATCTGTTTGATGGTCTTTGAAGCATGATGACTGTATTATAGTAGGTCTCCACTGTAAAGAAGACAATGGATCTCTTGTCCCCTGCCAGGAGAAAAACACAACTTCCTGTCCCCTGCCAGGAGAAACACAACTTCCTGTCCCCTGCCAGGAGAAAACACAACTTCCTGTCCCCTGCCGGGAGAAAACACAACTTCCTGTCCCCTGTTGGGAGAAAACACAACTTCCTGTCCCCTGCCAGGAGAAAACACAACTTCCTGTCCCCTGCCGGGAGAAAACACAACTTCCTGTCCCCTGTTGGGAGAAAACACAACTTCCTGTCCCCTGCCAGGAGAAAACACAACTTCCTGTCCCCTGCAGGGAGAAAACACAACTTCCTGTCCCCTGCTGGGAGAAAACACAACTTCCTGTCCCCTGCTGGGAGAAAACACAACTTCCTGTCCCCTGCTGGGAGAAAACACAACTTCCTGTCCCCTGCTGGGAGAAAACACAACTTCCTGTCCCCTGCTGGGAGAAAACACAACTTCCTGTCCCCTGCCAGGAGAAAACACAACTTCCTGTCCCCTGCCAGGAGAAAACACAACTTCCTGTCCCCTGCTGGGAGAAAACAGAATTTCCTGTCCCCTGCCAGGAGAAAACAGAATTTCCTGTTCCCTGCTGGGAGAAAACAGAATTTCCTGTCCCCTGCCAGGAGAAAACACAACTTCCTGACCCCTGCTGGGAGAAAACAGAATTTCCTGTCCCCTGCCAGGAAATAACACAACTTCCTGAACCCTGCTGGGAGAAAACAGAATTTCCTTATCCACGTTGACATCAAAGCACATTGATCCATCAATAGATGCCCTCATGGAGCTAAGTTTCTTGACCCCTCTCTAAGAGAAACCAAAGAACTATAATGTAGGTTATCAAAACCCTTGAGACTGGAGGGATCGAAATACCAATAGACACCAAGAGAAGTACTGTAGCATCTTAGGTTCAGACATGTTCTGGATCATATTAAAGGTTTAGACATGTTCTGTAACATATTAAAGGTTCAGACATGTTCTGGAACATATTAAAGGTTCAGACATGTTCTGTAACATATTAAAGGTTCAGACATGTTCTGGAACATATTAAAGGTTCAGACATGTTCTGTAACATATTAAAGGTTCAGACATGTTCTAGAACATATTAAAGGTTTAGACATTAAAGGTTCAGACATGTTCTGTAACATATTAAAGGTTTCAACATGTTCTGTAACATATTAAAGGTTTAGCCATGTTCTGTAACATATTAAATCTTCAGACATGTTCTGTAACATATTAAAGCTTCAGACATGTTCTGTAACATATTAAAGCTTGAGACATGTTCTGTAACATATTAAAGGTTTAGACATGTTCTGGAACATATTAAATGTTTAGTCATGTTCTGGAACATATTAAAGGTTTAGTCATGTTCTGTAACATATTAAAGGTTTAGACATGTTCTGGAACATATTAAAGGTTTAGTCATGTTCTGGAACATATTAAAGGTTTAGTCATGTTCTGGAACATATTAAAGGTTTAGTCATGTTCTGGAACATATTAAAGGTTTAGACATGTTCTGTAACATATTAAAGGTTTAGTCATGTTCTGTAACATATTAAAGGTTTAGACATGTTCTGTAACATATTAAAGGTTTAGACATGTTCTGGAACATATTAAAGGTTTAGTCATGTTCTGGAACATATTAAAGGTTTAGACATGTTCTGTAACATATTAAAGGTTTAGTCATGTTCTGGAACATATTAAAGGTTTAGACATGTTCTGTAACATATTAAAGGTTTAGACATGTTCTGTAACATATTAAAGGTTTAGACATGTTCTGGAACATATTAAAGGTTTAGTCATGTTCTGTAACATATTAAAGGTTTAGTCATGTTCTGGAACATATTAAAGGTTTAGTCATGTTCTGTAACATATTAAAGCTTGAGACATGTTCTGTAACATATTAAAGGTTTAGTCATGTTCTGGAACATATTAAAGGTTTAGTCATGTTCTGTAACATATTAAAGGTTTAGTCATGTTCTGGAACATATTAAAGGTTTAGTCATGTTCTGGAACATATTAAAGGTTTAGTCATGTTCTGGAACATTAAAGGTTTAGTCATGTTCTGTAACATATTAAAGGTTTAGACATGTTCTGTAACATATTAAAGGTTTAGTCATGTTCTGGAACATATTAAAGGTTTAGTCATGTTCTGGAACATATTAAAGGTTTAGTCATGTTCTGGAACATTAAAGGTTTAGTCATGTTCTGTAACATATTAAAGCTTGAGACATGTTCTGTAACATATTAAAGGTTTAGTCATGTTCTGGAATATATTAAAGGTTTAGACATGTTCTGGAACATATTAAAGGTTTAGTCATGTTCTGGAACATTTTAAATGTAGATATTTGATGCTGTCATTATGGCCTTGTTATTGTATAGGCCCTTCCATTTGCAATCACCAATAAAAAACTGGTTCTCTTTCATTTAATTTTTAAAGTTTTGTTTGTGGTCAACTTCAGATACCGTTTAGAGTGTATTTACAGTAAAAGGAGTCAAACAATTTATTGACAGTAGCCAGTGGTTCCTCATTCTTTGCTTAATACGGTTTACTGCACAGTTTACCGGCAATGCTTTATTTCCTTGTTATACCTGGCATTAGGTACCTTCCTGAGTCTTTGTTTCCTTACCCTGCAGGGTTTAGAATCAGATTAAGTATGACTAAACAGAGATTGTGTCATGATGATTCCTAAGAACCGTTTCCATTCTCCTGGAGTTCCATTATGTTACTTGGTGTAAAAAAAATGAGTTTTTGATTGAGCTAAATATACCCTGAGACAATGGCTTGACTGTAATAATAATCGTGTCACCGAGAACCAAATCAGCACTCAATTAAGGATGGAATGACAGACTATGAGCAATGAGAAGGGCTATGCTGTTGTACAGAATCAATATCCTGAAGAGCAGTCACGCCCCATGAATGTGATTGTCAACCTGTTGAGTTCCAGGAAAGAGAACCACACCCATCAGCCTGTAGACAGACAGTAGAGTAATTTACAGTCCTGGTCTCTACTGACACGACAGGGCTGTTGTTTCTTGCAGATGGTAGATTAATTTCTCTGAAACTTCCTCAAGACCATACCCTATTTAATGATATGGTATCCACGTTGAGTCTTTATGGTTTAGTTTCTCCATCACCTGCCAGCTCCTTCATCATGGGGGGGTGAGGTAGGAGGGAGAGGAGGTGGAGGAGGAGGAAGAGGAGGTGGGAGACCAATGGGTAACTGACTTCCTCTTGGATTATTTCCAGCTAAACCTTGTTACCTGAAGGATGCCTTTTGGGTCCTCACCATCACCTGTTAGCCCTCAACACTGTTGTACTCTCCTCCCATTCCTTAACAATATTTCATATCCATCTCACATGAACAATATGTCACATCATGTACTGAACAATATGTCTCATATAATGACATGAACAATATGTCACATGTACTGAACAATATGTCACATCATGTACTGAACAATATGTCACATCATGTACTGAACAATATGTCTCATATAATGACATGAACAATATGTCACATGTACTGAACAATATGTCACATCATGTACTGAACAATATGTCACATCATCAAATCAAATCAAATCAAATTTATTTATATAGCCCTTCGTACATCAGCTGATATCTCAAAGTGCTGTACAGAAACCCAGCCTAAAACCCCAAACAGCAAGCAATGCAGGTGTAGAAGCACGGTGGCTAGGAAAAACTCCCTAGAAAGGCCAAAACCTAGGAAGAAACCTAGAGAGGAACCAGGCTATGTGGGGTGGCCAGTCCTCTTCTGGCTGTGCCGGGTGGAGATTATAACAGAACATGGCCAAGATGTTCAAATGTTCATAAATGACCAGCATGGTCGAATAATAATAAGGCAGAACAGTTGAAACTGGAGCAGCAGCACAGTCAGGTGGAAGTTGAAACTGGAGCAGCCGGGCGCAGTACATCATGTACTGAACAATATGTCACATCATGTACTGAACAATATGTCACATCATGTACTGAACAATATGTCACATCATGTACTGAACAATATGTCTCATATAATGACATGAACAATATGTCACATCATGTACTGAACAATATGTCACATCATGTACTGAACAATATGTCACATCATGTACTGAACAATATGTGCTGTAGGATGAAACAAGGAACACGGTCCTGACCAATTATTGGATGACAGGACATTATTGGACAGGACATTATTGGATCTATTTCTATATAGATGACAGATAGGGGGTGCTGTTTGGAGGCCACCTCATCTTTATTTCTATTTCTTTAGATTACTCGTTGGTTATTACTGCATTGTCGGAACTAGAAACACAAGCATTTCGCTACATTCGTATTAACATCTGCTAACCATGTGTATGTGACAATAACATTTTATTTTATTTTGATTAGATTTTTAATTTTTAAATTGTACCCCTTTTTCTCCCCAATTCAGTGGTATCCAATTGTTTTAGTAGCTACTATCTTGTCTCATCGCTACAACTCCCGTACGGGCTCAGGAGAGACGAAGGTTGAAAGTCATGCGTCCTCCGATACACAACCCAACCAAGCCGCACTGCTTCTTAACACAGCGCCATCCAACCCGGAAGCCAGCCGCACCAATGTGTCGGAGGAAACACTGTGCACCTGGCAACCTTGGTTAGCGAGCACTGCGCCCGGCCCGCCATGAGACAAGGATTTCCCTACCGGCCAAACCCTCCCTAACCCGGACAATGCTAGGCCAATTGTGGGTCTCCCCACGGACCTCCCGGTCGTGGCCGGTCATGACAGAGCCTGGGCGCGAACCCAGAGTCTCTGGCGCTGCAGTACAGTGCCTTTAACCACTGCGCCACCCCGGAGGCATTTATATCTATTTCTATATAGATGACAGCTAGGGGGTGCTGTTTGGAGGGCACCTCACCATTGTAAAAAGTATTTTCAAAGCAATATGAATGCATATATTTATGTCTATACGTTATACAAATATTAATTAATTGTCATTTTTAGATATTGCTAATGTTACTGTCTCCACTACAACAAGTAAATATTTAATTGAAATCCTATGAGTACTGCTCCTACTGGGGAGAGCCAATATGGCCGACCGGTGGCTTCAAAGCCCCTCAATGGCCAATACATAGCATCAGCAATCCATCTCCTACTGGGGAGAGCCAATATGGCTGACCGGTGGCTTCAAAGCCCCTCAATGCCAATACATAGCATCAGTAATCCAGAGTTTATTTACATCATGGGTTCTGACCTGCCCGTGCCTGGCTAGACCAGGTAAATTCTGCTTCATGTTGATCATTATAATCATTCCTGCTTCATGTTGAGTCAGTGCTTGACTGTCAGCTCAACAGTATCCTCACCACACTGAAGGGTGAATAACCCTAATCCTAATCCAGCTCTCTGTCAGGTCTACAGGGTGACTAACCCTAATCCTAATCCAGCTGTCTGTCAGCTCTAAAGGGCACTAACCCTAATCCAGCTGTCTGTCAGGTCTACAGGGTGACTAACCCTAATCCTAATCCAGCTGTCTGTCAGCTCCACATGGTGACTACCCCTAATCCTAACCCAGCTGTCTGTCAGATCTACAGGGTGACTAACCCTAATCCTAATCCAGCTGTCTGTCAGCTCCACAGGGTGACTAACCCTAATCCTAACCCAGCTGTCTGTCAGGTCTACATGGTGACTACCACTAATCCTAACCCAGCTGTCTGTCAGATCTACAGGGTGACTAACCCTAACCCTAATCCAGCTGTCTGTCAGCTCCACAGGGTGACTAACACTAATCCAGCTGTCTGTCAGCTCCACAGGGTGACTAACCCTCACCCAGCTGTCTGTCAGCTCTACAGGGTGACTAACCCTAATCCTAACCCAGCTGTCTGTCAGCTCTACAGGGTGACTAACCCTAATCCTAATCCAGCTGTCTGTCAGCTCCACAGGGTGACTAACCCTAATCCTAATCCAGCTGTCTGTCAGCTCTACCGGGTGACTAACCCTAATCCTAATCCAGCTGTCTGTCAGCTCCACATGGTGACTAACCCTAATCCTAATCCAGTTGTCTGTCAGCTCTACAGGGTGACTAACCCTAATCCTAATCCAGCGGTCTGTCAGCTCCACATGGTGACTAACCCTAATCCTAATCCAGTTGTCTGTCAGCTCTACAGGGTGACTAATCCTAATCCAGCTGTCTGTCAGCTCTAAAGGGCACTAACCCTAATCCAGCTGTCTGTCAGCTCTAAAGGGCACTAACCCTAATCCTAACCCAGCTGTCTGTCAGCTCTACAGGGTGACTAACCCTAATCCTAATCCAGATGTCTGTCAGCTCTACAGGGTGACTAACCCTAACCATAACCCAGCTGTCTGTCAGTTCTACAAGGTGACTAACCCTAATCCTAATCCAGCTGTCTGTCAGCTCTACAGGGTGACTAATCCTAATTCTAACCCAGCTGTCTGTCAGCTCCACAGGGTGACTAACCCTAACCCAGCTGTCTGTCAGCTCTACAGGGTGACTAACCCTAACCCTAACCCAGATGTCTGTCAGCTCTACAGGGTGACTAACCTGAACCCTAACCCAGCTGTCTGTCAGCTCTACGGGGTTACTAACCCTAACCCAGCTGTCTGTCAGCTCTACAGGGTGACTAACCCTAACCCTAACCCAGCTGTCTGTCAGCTCTACGAGGTGACTAACCCTAACCCAGCTGTCTGTCAGCTCTACGGGGTGACTAACCCTAATCCTAACCCAGCTGTCTGTCAGCTCTACAGGGTGACTAACCCTAACCCTAACCTAGGGTCAGCTCTACAGGGTGACTAACCCTAACCCTAACCCAGCTGTCTGTCAGCTCTACAGGGTGACTAACCCTAACCCAGCTGTCTGTCAGCTCTACGGGGTCACTAACCCTAACCCTAACCCAGCTGTCTGTCAGCTCTACAGGGTCACTAACCCTAACCCAGCTGTCTGTCAGCTCTCTGTCAGGGTGACTAACCCTAACCATAACCCAGCTGTCTGTCAGCTCTACATGGTCACTAACCCTAACCCTAACCCAGCTGTCTGTCAGCTCTACAGGGTGACTAACCCTAACCCTAACCCAGCTGTCTGTCAGCTCTACAGGGTGACTAACCCTAACCCAGCTGTCTGTCAGCTCTACGGGGTCACTAACCCTAACCCTAACCCAGCTGTCTGTCAGCTCTACAGGGTCACTAACCCTAACCCAATCTGTCTGTCAGCTCTACAGGGTGACTAACCCTAACCATAACCCAGCTGTCTGTCAGCTCTACCGGGTGACTAACCTAATCCTAATCCAGCTGTCTGTCAGCTCTACAGGGTGACTAACCCTAACCCTAACCCAGCTGTCTGTCAGCTCTACAGGGTGACTAACCCTAATGTCTGTCAGCTCTAACTAACCAGCTGTCTGTCAGCTCTACAGGGTGACTAACCCTAACCCAGCTGTCTGTCAGCTCTACAGGGTGACTAACCCTAACCCTAACCCAGCTGTCTGTCAGCTCTACAGGGTGACTAACCCTAACCCTAACCCAGCTGTCTGTCAGCTCTACAGGGTGACTAACCCTAACCCAGCTGTCTGTCAGCTCTACAGGGTCACTAACCCTAACCCTAACCCAGCTGTCTGTCAGCTCTACAGGGTGACTAACCCCTAACCCTGTCTGTCAACCCAGCTGTCTGTCAGCTCTACAGGGTGACTAACCCTAACCATAACCCAGCTGTCTGTCAGCTCTGTCTGTCAGCTCTACCGGGTGACTAACCCTAATCCTAATCCAGCGGTCTGTCAGCTCTACAGGGTGACTAACCCTAACCCAGCTGTCTGTCAGCTCTACAGGGTGACTAACCCTAACCCTAACCCAGCTGTCTGTCAGCTCTACAGGGTGACTAACCCTAACCCTAACCCAGCTGTCTGTCAGCTCTACGGGGTGACTAACCCTAACCCTAACCCAGCTGTCTGTCAGCTCTACGGGGTGACTAACCCTAACCCTAACCCAGCTGTCTGTCAGCTCTACAGGGTCACTAACCCTAACCCAGCTGTCTGTCAGCTCTACAGGGTGACTAACCCTAACCATAACCCAGCTGTCTGTCAGCTCTACCGGGTGACTAACCCTAATCCTAATCCAGCGGTCTGTCAGCTCCACATGGTGACTAACCCTAATCCTAATCCAGATGTCTGTCAGCTCTACAGGGTGACTAACCCTAACCCTAATCCAGCTGTCTGTCAGCTCTACCGGGTGACTAACCTGAACCCTAACCCAGCTGTCTGTCAGCTCTACGGGGTGACTAACCCTAACCCAGCTGTCTGTCAGCTCTACAGGGTGACTAACCCTAACCCAGCTGTCTGTAAGCTCTACAGGGTGACTAACCCTAACCTAACCCAGCTGTCTGTCAGCTCTACAGGGTGACTAACCTGAACCCTAACCCAGCTGTCTGTCAGCTCTACGGGTTACTAACCCTAACCCAGCTGTCTGTCAGCTCTACAGGGTGACTAACCCTAACCCTAACCCAGCTGTCTGTCAGCTCTACAGGGTGACTAACCCTAACCCAGCTGTCTGTCAGCTCTACGGGGTCACTAACCCTAACCCTAACCCAGCTGTCTGTCAGCTCTACAGGGTCACTAACCCTAACCCAGCTGTCTGTCAGCTCTACAGGGTGACTAACCCTAACCATAACCCAGCTGTCTGTCAGCTCTACCGGGTGACTAACCCTAATCCTAATCCAGCGGTCTGTCAGCTCCACATGGTGACTAACCCTAATCCTAATCCAGCAGTCTGTCAGCTCCACATGGTGACTAACCCTAATCCTAATCCAGCGGTCTGTCAGCTCCACATGGTGACTAACCCTAATCCTAATCCAGCGGTCTGTCAGCTCCACATGGTGACTAACCCTAATCCTAATCCAGATGTCTGTCAGCTCTAAGGCATGAGGAGGTAGACAAATAGTTACAATTTTGCAGATTAACACTGGAGTGATATATGATCAGATGGTCATGTACAGGTAGAGATATTGGTGTGCAAAAGAGCAGAAAAGTAAATAAATAAAAACAGTATGGGGATGAGGTAGGTGAAAATGGGTGGGCTATTTACCAATAGACTATGTACAGCTGCAGCGATCGGTTAGCTGCTCAGATAGCTGATGTTTGAAGTTGGTGAGGGAGATAAAAGTCTCCAACTTCAGCGATTTTTGCAATTCGTTCCAGTCACAGGCAGCAGAGTACTGGAACGAAAGGCGGCCAAATGAGGTGTTGGCTTTAGGGATGATCAGTGAGATACACCTGCTGGAGCGCGTGCTACGGATGGGTGTTGCCATCGTGACCAGTGAACTGAGATAAGGCGGAGCTTTACCTAGCATGGACTTGTAGATGACCTGGAGCCAGTGGGTCTGGCGACGAATATGTAGCGAGGGCCAGCCGACTAGAGCATACAAGTCGCAGTGGTGGGTGGTATAAGGTGCTTTAGTGACAAAACGGATGGCACTGTGATATACTGCATCCAGTTTGCTGAGTAGAGTGTTGGAAGCCATTTTGTAGATGACATCGCCGAAGTCGAGGATTGGTAGGATAGTCAGTTTTACTAGGGTAAGCTTGGCGGCGTGAGTGAAGGAGGCTTTGTTGCGGAATAGAAAGCCGACTCTTGATTTGATTTTTGATTGGAGGTGTTTGATATGAGTCTGGAAGGAGAGTTTGCAGTCTAGCCAGACACCTAGGTACTTATAGATGTCCACATATTCAAGGTCGGAACCATCCAGGGTGGTGATGCTAGTCGGGCATGCGGGTGCAGGCAGCGATCGGTTGAAAAGAATGCATTTGGTTTTACTAGCGTTTAAGAGGAGTTGGAGGCCACGGAAGGAGTGTTGTATGGCATTGAAGCTTGTTTGGAGGTTAGATAGCACAGTGTCCAATGACGGGCCGAAAGTATATAGAATGGTGTCGTCTGCGTAGAGGTGGATCAGGGAATCGCCCGCAGCAAGAGCAACATCATTGATATACACAGAGAAAAGAGTCGGCCCGAGAATTGAACCCTGTGGTACCCCCATAGAGACTGCCAGAGGACCGGACAGCATGCCCTCCGATTTGACACACTGAACTCTGTCTGCAAAGTAATTGGTGAACCAGGCAAGGCAGTCATCCGAAAAACCGAGGCTACTGAGTCTGCCGATGAGAATATGGTGATTGACAGAGTCGAAAGCCTTGGCAAGGTCGATGAAGACGGCTGCACAGTACTGTCTTTTATCGATGGCGGTTATGATATCGTTTAGTACCTTGAGTGTGGCTGAGGTGCACCCGTGACCGGCTCGGAAGCCAGATTGCACAGCGGAGAAGGTACGGTGGGATTCGAGATGGTCAGTGACCTGTTTGTTGACTTGGCTTTCGAAGACCTTAGATAGGCAGGGCAGGATGGATATAGGTCTGTAACAGTTTGGGTCCAGGGTGTCTCCCCCTTTGAAGAGGGGGATGACTGCGGCAGCTTTCCAATCCTTGGGGATCTCAGACGATATGAAAGAGAGGTTGAACAGGCTGGTAATAGGGGTTGCGACAATGGTGGCGGATAGTTTCAGAAATAGGGGTCCAGATTGTCAAGCCCAGCTGATTTGTACGGGTCCAGGTTTTGCAGCTCTTTCAGAACATCTGCTATCTGGATTTGGGTAAAGGAGAACTTGGAGAGGCTTGGGCGAGGAGCTGCCGGGGGAGGAGCTGTTGGCCGAGGTTGGAGTAGCCAGGCGGAAGGCATGGCCAGCCGTTGAGAAATGCTTATTGAATTTTTCGATAATCATGGATTTATCGGTGGTGACCGTGTTACCTAGCCTCAGTGCAGTGGGCAGCTGGGAGGAGGTGCTCTTGTTCTCCATGGACTTCACAGTGTCCCAGAACTTTTTGGAGTTGGAGCTACAGGATGCAAACTTCTGCCTGAAGAAGCTGGCCTTAGCTTTCCTGACTGACTGCGTGTATTGGTTCCGGACTTCCCTGAACAGTTGCATATCACAGGGACTATTCGATGCTATTGCAGTCCGCCACAGGATGTTTTTGTGCTGGTCGAGGGCAGTCAGGTCTGGGGTGAACCAAGGACTGTATCTGTTCTTAGTTCTGCATTTTTTGAACGGAGCATGCTTATCTAAAATGGTGAGGAAGTTACTTTTAAAGAATGACCAGGCATCCTCAACTGACGGGATGAGGTCGATGTCCTTCCAGGATACACGGGCCAGGTCGATTAGAAAGGCCTGCTCACAGAAGTGTTTTAGGGAGCGTTTGACCGTGATGAGGGGTGGTCGTTTGACTGCGTGCGGCTCCATAGCGGATACAGGCAATGAGGCAGTGATCGCTGAGATCCTGGTTGAAGACAGCAGAGGTGTATTTGGAGGGCCAGTTGGTCAGGATGACGTCTATGAGGGTGCCCTTGTTTACAGAGTTAGGGTTGTACCTGGTGGGTTCCTTGATGATTTGTGTGAGATTGAGGGCATCTAGCTTAGATTGTAGGACTGGCGGGGTGTTAAGCATATCCCAGTTTAGGTCACCTAACAGAACAAACTCTGAGGCTAGATGGGGGCGATCAATTCACAAATGGTGTCCAGGGCACAGCTGGGAGCTGAGGGGGTCGGTAGCAGGCGGCAACAGTGAGAGACTTATTTCTGGAGAGAGTAATTTTCAAAATTAGTAGTTCGAACTGTTTGGGTATGGACCTGGAAAGTATGACATTACTTTGCAGGCTATCTCTGCAGTAGACTGCAACTCCTCCCCTTTGGCAGATCTATCTTGACGGAAGATGTTATAGTTGGGTATGGAAATCTCTGAATTTTTGGTGGCCTTCCTGAGCCAGGATTCAGACACAGCAAGGACATCAGGGTTAGCAGAGTGTGCTAGAGCAGTGAGTAAAACAAACTTAGGGAGGAGGCTTCTGATGTTGACATGCATGAAACCAAGGCTTTTACGATCACAGAAGTCAACAAATGAGGGAGCCTGGGGACATGCAGGGCCTGGGTTTACCTCCACATCACCCGCGGAACAGAGAAGGAGTAATATGAGGGTGCGGCTAAAGGCTATCAAAACTGGTCGCCTAGAGCGTTGGGGACAGAGAATAAGAGGAGCAGGTTTCTGGGCATGGTAGAATATATTCAGGGCATAATGCGCAGACAGGGGTCTGTCTGTCAGCTCTACAGGGTGACTAACCCTAACCCAGCTGTCTGTCAGCTCTACAGGGTCACTAACCCTAACCCTAACCCAGCTGTCTGTCAGCTCTACGGGGTGACTAACCCTAACCCAGCTGTCTGTCAGCTCTACGGGGTGACTAACCCTAACCCTAACCCTAACCCTAACCCACCTGTGTGACCAACAAACACTACAGTTCAAAATGTTGGGGTCACTTGGAAATGTCATTTAAAAACACATTTTTTGTTTATTAAAATAACATAAAATTGATCGGAAATACAGTGTAGACATTGTTAATGTTGTAAATGACTATTGTAGCTGGAAAAGGCAGATTTTTGTGGTGAGGATACTGTTAGCTAATCCAAGTTATCCTTTTAAAATGCTAATTTCCCTTTCCTCTTCCTATTCTGGTTAGAGCCAGGCGTATATTCCTTAAAAATTCTGCCGTTTCCAGGTACAATAGTCATTTACTACATTACAGTTTTTTCACTATGGCACTAATTTCGGAAACCTTGATGTCATTTATCAAAACTCTAAACACAAAACTCACAACCAATGATCAAAATGCACAGTTTTCAAAACTCTTAACACTTTTTCCAGTTGCTTGGATACAATACACATAAAGCTAAGATCATTTGTTCATTGACCTAAAATCACCTGTTCAAAATGACACAACTTAACATCAAAGTATTACCATTTCAAAATGCAATTCACACATTACATCTGAGATGACTGTTTATTCATGTCATTACAATGATCTAACTATCAGATTGATACAACTGCTCAAAATGATATGTAACTGTTGCATTACTCTTAATGCATAGTTTTATGGAAACTGACAAACAATATTCCATGTTTAGATCATGAAAGTTTCAGGATAACGAGATCCTTTGACACCAATTACCGTGGAACATGAACCAATTGGACGACATTATCTATGGATGTAATCTATGGATGTGTTTCATCATCATTCTTTATCAGACACTGTTTCTATGGTCCCATGTACCACTTTTCCAGACCGTGTTTTCAGATTTGACATTACAGTACACTCACCGGCCACTTTATTAGGTACACCCATCTAGTACTGGGTAGGACCCCCTTTTGCCTCCACAACAGCCTGAATTATTCACGGTGTTGTACGTTAAGAGATGCCCTTCTGCACACCACTGTTTTAAACAGCTGTTATTTGAGTGTTTGTGGCCTTTCTGTTAGCTTGAATGAGTCTGGACATTCTCCTCTGACCTCTCTCATTAACAAGGTGTTTTTGGCCACAGAACTGCCGCTCACTGAATGTGTTTTGTTTATCGCACCATTCTCTGTAAACTCTAGAGACTGTAGTGAGTAAAAATCCCAGAAAGGCAGCTGTTTCTGAGATGCTGGAATCACCATGTGTGGCATCAACAATCATACCACTGTCAAAGTTGCTTAGATTACGTATCTTGCCAGTTCTAATGTTAGGTCGAACAACATCTAAAGCTCTCTACTCTATATAGTCTATATATTGAGTTGCAGGCAGCCACATGTTTCGCTGTTCGAATGTAACCTTCCTTGATGAGCTAAATCAGGTCTGACCTATGTCATTTTGTGGGATACTGTCAGGTTCCACCAGGCTTAAATGGTGCAAGCATGGTTTCAGGCCCATCCACAATTTACACCCTGTACCTATCCCCATACTCTCCTTTCCTTAACCCGATTGAGGAATTTTTCTCCACATGGAGGTGGAAGGTATATGATAGGCGCCCTCACGAACAAGCCACCTTTCTCCAGGCCGTGGATGACACATGCAATGACATCACGGCAGACCAGTGTCAGGTCTGGATTCACCCGAAGATTCTTCCCAAGATGTTTAGCTAATGAAAACATCCATTGTGATGTAGATGAGAACCTGTGGACAAATCCACAAGACAGAGTTGATGAAGATATAGAAGTACAGTAATCCATCCTTTGCTTTGCTTTTTACAGTAAGTCAGGTGAGGAACACTGCAGTGATGTTTTACAGTAAGCCAGGTGAGGAACACTGCAGTGCTGTTTTACAGTAAGCCAGGTGAGGAACACTGCAGTGATGTTTTACAGTAAGCCAGGTGAGGAACACTGCAATGATGTTTTACAGTAAGCCAGGTGAGGAACACTGCAGTGATGTTTTACAGTAAGCCAGGTGAGGAACACTGCAGTGATGTTTTACAGTAAGCCAGGTGAGGAACACTGCAGTTGATGTTTTACAGTAAGCCAGGTGAGGAACACTGCAGTTGATGTTTTACAGTAAGCCAGGTGAGGAACACTGCAGTTGATGTTTTACAGTAAGCCAGGTGGACATTTCTAAGTGACCCCACACTTTTTACAGTGTGTATATTATAGGGAATATAACCCACTGGGTCTGTGTGGTTGTGTGTGTGTAGGTGTACGTGTGTGTGTATGTGTGTGTGTGTGTGTGTGTCTGTATTTGTGTCTGTCTGAATGTGTGTGTGTGTGTGTGTGTGTGTGTGTGTGTGTGTGTGTGTGTGTTTGTGGCAGCTCACTGTAAGTCTGTCTGATTCTCTCCCTGCTCATCCAGCCAGCAGCTGGTTCTGTCCTGCCCCCCAGACATTCGCAGACACTGATGCCTGTCTGCTGTCTCACTGAGCTGCCATCTGCTTCCTTTAAAACAGCTTCACATTGTGTTTGTGTAAGAATCTCACTAGTTCTCTCTCCAGGAACAGGAGGCAAAGAATTTTAAGTATGTCATCATTAATGCAAAACTAATTTTGTAACAGACAGGGACAGGGGTAATAATATTATATTATAGAGTACAACAGACAGGGAGAGAGGTAATAATATTATATTATACAGTACAACAGACATGGACAGAGGTAATAATATTATACAGTACAACAGACAGGAGTAATAATATTATATTATACAGTACAACAGACATGGACAGGGGTAATAATATTATATTATACAGTACAACAGACAGGGACAGGGGTAATAATATTATATTATACAGTACAACAGACAGGGACAGGGGTAATACTATTATATTATACAGTACAACAGACAGGGACAGGGGTAATAATATTATATTATACAGTATAACAGACAGGGACAGGGGTAATAATATTATATTATACAGTACAACAGACAGGAGAGGTAATAATATTATATTTTACAGTACAACAGACATGGACAGGGGTAATAATATTATATTTTACAGTACAACAGACAGGGACAGAGGTAATAATATTATATTATACAGTACAACAGACAGGGACAGAGACAGGGGTAATAATATTATATTATACAGTACAACAGACAGGGACAGAGACAGGGGTAATAATATTATATTATACAGTACAACAGACAGGGACAGAGACAGGGGTAATAATATTATATTATACACTACAACAGACAGGAGAGGTAATAATATTATATTTTACAGTACAACAGACATGGACAGGGGTAATAATAATATATTATACAGTACAACAGACAGGGACAGAGACAGGGGTAATAATATTATATTATACAGTACAACAGACAGGGACAGAGACAGGGGTAATAATATTATATTATACACTACAACAGACAGGAGAGGTAATAATATTATATTTTACAGTACAACAGACATGGACAGGGGTAATAATAATATATTATACAGTACAACAGACAGGGACAGGGGTAATAATATTATATTATACAGTACAACAGACAGGGACAGAGACAGGGGTAATAATATATTATACAGTACAACAGACAGGGACAGGGGTAATAATATTATATTATACAGTACAACAGACAGGGACAGGGGTCATATTATATTATACAGTACAACAGACAGGGACAGAGGTAATAATATTATATTATAGAGTACAACAGACAGGGACAGGGGTAATAATATTATATTTTACAGTACAACAGACAGGGACAGAGGTAATAATATATTATACAGTACAACAGACAGGGACAGGGGTAATAATATTATATTTTACAGTACAACAGACAGGGACAGAGGTAATAATATTATATTATACAGTACAACAGACAGGGACAGGGGTAATAATATATTATACAGTACAACAGACAGGGACAGAGGTAATAATATTATATTATACAGTACAACAGACAGGGACAGGGGTAATAATATATTATACAGTACAACAGACAGGGACAGGGGTAATAATATTATATTATACAGTACAACAGACAGGGACAGGGGTAATAATATATTATACAGTACAACAGACAGGGACAGAGGTAATAATATTATATTATACAGTACAACAGACAGGGACAGGGGTAATAATATTATATTATACAGTACAACAGACAGGGACAGGGGTAATAATATATTATACAGTACAACAGACAGGGACAGAGGTAATAATATTATATTATACAGTACAACAGACAGGGACAGGGGTAATAATATTATATTATACAGTACAACAGACAGGGACAGGGGTAATAATATTATATTATACAGTACAACAGACAGGGACAGGGGTAATAATATTATATTATACAGTACAACAGACAGGGACAGGGGTCATATTATATTATACAGTACAACAGACAGGGACAGGGGTAATAATATTATATTAGACAGTACAACAGACAGGGACAGAGGTAATAATATTATATGAAATGTAAATGTAAATGTCAGTTTGCTTTTCATAGCCGATCATTCAGAATTATAGACAGCAGGTGTGGTAGAGAGAGAGAGTCGAGAACAGCAGGTCTGGGACAGGTAGCACGTCCGGTGAACAGGTCAGAGTTCCATAGCCGCAGGCAGAACAGTTGAAACTGGAGCAGCAGCACAACCAGGTGGACTGGGGACAGCAAGGAGTCATCAGGCCAGGTAGTCCTGAGGCATGGTCCTAGGGCTCAGGTCCTCAAAGAGAAGAGAAAGAGAGAGAGACAGAGAAAGAGAAAGAGAGAAAGCGAGAAAGAGAGAGAATTAGAGAATTAGAGGGAGCATACTTAAATTCTCTCAAGACACCGGTTGAGACAGGAGAAATACACCAAACATAACAGACTGACCCTAGCCACCCAACACATAAACTACTGCAGCATAAATAGTGGAGGCTGAGACAGGAGGCGTCAGGAGACACTGTGGCCCCATCCAATGATATCCCCGGACAGGGCCAACAAGGCATGATATAACGCCGCCTACTTTGCCAAAGCACAGCCCCCACACCACCAGAGGGATATTTTCAACCACCAACTTACTACCCTGAGACAAGGCCGAGTATAGCCCACGAAGATCTCCCCCATGCCACTCACCCGAGGGGGGTGCCAACCCGGACAGGAAGATCATGTCAAAAACTCAACCCACTCAAGTGACGCACCCCTCCTAGGGACGGCATGGAAGAGCACCTGTAGGTATGTATGGGTAGGTAGGACCAAAGTCAAGGTTCTCGTCAAGATCCAAGCAGCCGTATTTAGCACTTACTGAATTGTATTTAGTGCTTTTTCTGAGTAGCCAGAGAGTAGAGCATTGCAGTTTTCTAACCTAGAAGTAACAAAAGCATGGATACATTTTTCTGCATCATTTTTGGACAGAAAGTTTCAGATTTTTTCAATGTAATGCCGATGGAAAAAAGCTGTCCTTGCAACAATCTTGATATGTTCGTCAAAAGAGAGATCAGGGAGCCTCCCGGGTGGTACAGTGGTCTACGGCACTGCATCGCAGCGCTAGCTGTGCCACCAGAGACTCTAGGTTTGTTCCCAGGGAGGTCCTTGGGGCGACGCACAATTGGCCTAGCGTCGTCCAGGTTAGGGAGGGTTTGGCCGGTAAGGATATCTTTGTCTCATCGCGCACCAGCGACTCCAGTGGCGGGCCGGGCGCAGTGCACGCTAACCAAGATAGCCAGGTGCACAGTGTTTCCTCCGACACATTGGTGCGGCTGGCTTCTGGGTTGGAGTTGCGCTGTGTTAAGAAGCAGTGAGGCTTGGGTGGGTTGTGTTTCGGAGGATGCATGGCTTTCGACCTTCGTCTCTCCAGAGCCCGTACGGGAGTTGTAGCGATGAGACAAGATAGTAATTACTAACAACAATTGGATAGCACGAAAAAGGGGGTCAAAAAAAAAAAGAAAGAGAGATCAGGATCCAGAGTCCTTCAGTTTTATTTGAGACGACTGTACCACCATCAAGATTAATTTTCTGATCCAACAGAAGATCTCTTTGTTTCCTGGGACCTGGAACTAGCATCTCTGTTTTAAAGTAAAATATTTGCCACCATCCACTTCATCATGTCTGAAATACAGGCTTCCCGGGAGGGCAATATTGGGGCTTCACAATGTTTCATTGAAATGTACAGCTGTGTGTCATCCGCATAGCAGTGAAAGTTAACATTATGTTTCCGAATGACATCACCAAGAGGTAAAATATATAGTGAAAACAATAGAGGTCCTAAAACGGAACCTTGAGGAACACCGACATTTACCGTTGAGTTTTCAGAGGACAAACCATCCACAGAGATAAACTGATATCTTTCCTACAGATAAGATCTAAACCAGTCCAGAACTTGTCCGTGTAGACCAATTTGGATTTCCGAATCTCTCCAAAAGAATGTGGTAATCGATGGTATCAAAAGCATCACTAAGGTCTAGGAGCACGAGGACAGATGCAGAGCCTCGGTCTGACGCCATTTAAAGGTCATTTACCACCTTGATGAGTGCAGTCTCAGTGCTATGATATTATACTAGGAAGCAGGTGTAGTTAGTCAGTTTAATGATATCTGACATGGAATGATACAAAACAAGAGAAGCGTCTGACATGGAAACACAAACAATACTACCTGATGGACAGTGCTAGAAAAATGCTAAGTAATGAATGTAGTAATGTAGTTCAGGTGTGACTGATGATAGGGCCCAGATGTGAGTAATCATGGTTGCCAGGTGTGACTGATGATAGGGCCCAGATGTGAGTAATCATGGTTGCCAGGTGTGACTGATGATAGGGCCCAGATGTGAGTAATCATGGTTGCCAGGTGTGACTGATGATAGGGCCCAGGTGTGAGTAATCATGGTTGCCAGGTGTATTTGATGATAGGGCCCAGATGTGAGTAATCATGGTTGCCAGGCGTGGGTAATGATGGTTGCCAGGTGTAAGTAATCATGGTTGCTAGGTGTGAGTAATCATGGTTGCTAGGTGTGTGTAATGATGGTTGCCAGGTGTGTGTAATCATGGTTGCTAGGTGTGTGTAATGATGGTTGCCAGGTGTGCTTAAAGATTGCCTGCCAGGACTGGTGGTTAGTAGACCGGTGACATCGTGCGCTGGAGCGGGAGAATGGGAGTAGACGTAACATTACCCCCCTCCCAACGAGCGGCTCCAGACGCAGGACGACACCGGCCGGGGGCACCGCCCCGAGAGAGAAGAGCGGGCCAGTCCGGATGACAAAGATGGAAAACTTGGGTGATGTTGGGAACTAGATTGTCATCCACCGGAAACACAACACCGTTCCTCTGGACCTTACCCCTCCAGGTCCACCAGGTATTGGAGCCAACCCCCATCAGCCAGGGGACCACTGGGCCTGAGGAGGGAAACATGGAAAGATGGTGAGATCCGGTAGAGAGTGAGGAGTTGTAATCTGTAAATTACCTCGTTGAACTCCGGAGGACCGTGAACGGCCGAGGACACCGTTTCTTACAGGCCAGTTTCCTGGTGGAGAGCCAGAAGCTCACCAGGACGGAACACGGGAGCCTCGCTGCTCTTTCTGACAACGCGCTGGACTCTCACGTGGGCATCTTTCCAAACGCCTTCTGCACGCCTGAACCACTCGTCCACCGCAGGAGCTTTGGTCTGATTCGGAATCCACAGAGCCAGGGCTGGTTTATAACCCGGAACACACTGAAAGGGAGTCAGCCTGGTGGAGGAATGTTGAAATGAATTCTGGGCGTATTCAGCCCAAGGAAGTAATCTGGCCCACTCCCCTGCAGGTCCTGGCAGTGGTTACTCAGGAACATCTCCAGTTCCTGGTTCATCCTTTCCACCTACCCGGAAATGAGACTGATTGTGGCACCCCAGCTTCTCCATACACGTGATGTGAATTGGAGATCGGAGAGGATATCCTCCGGAAGGCCGTAGTGCGGGATTACCTTCTGGAACAGTGCCTGCTGGAACAGTGCCTGCTGGAACATTACCTGCTGGAACATTACCTGCTGGAACAGTGCCTCTGCGACCTGGAGAGCAGTAAGGAGACCAGAGAGAGGGATGAAATGGCAGGATTTAGAGAATCTGTCCTCTATTACCAAAATGGTGGTAAAAATGTTTTTCCTCATCAATTTACACACAATACACCATAATGACAAAGCAAAAACAGGATTTTAGATTTTTATATTTGTTTATGAAAAATTAAAAACAGAAATACCTTATTTACATTAGTATTCAGACTCTTTGCTATAAGACTTGAAATTAAACTCAGGTGCATCATTGATCATCCATGAGATGTTTCTACAACTTGATTGGAGTCCACCTGTGGTAAATTCAATTGATTGAACATGATTTGGAATGGCACACACCTGTCTATATAAGGTCCTACAGTTGACAATGCATGTCAGAGAATAAACCAAGCCATGAGGTTGAAGGAATTGTCCTTAGAGCTCAGAGACAGGATTGTGTAGAGGCAAAAATCGGTGGAAGGGTACCAACAAATTTCTGCATCATTGAAGATCCCTAAGAACACAGTGGCCTCCATCATTCTTAAATTGTTGTTGGACTGAAGGGGCCTGTCTGTCAGTAACTATATTGTTGTTCAGTCTGAAGGGGTCTGTCTCTCAGTAACTATATTGTTGTTCAGACTGAAGGGGTCTGTCTGGCAGTAACTATATTGTTGTTCAGACTGAAGGGGCCTGTCTGTCAGTAACTATATTGTTGTTCAGACTGAAGGGGTCTGTCTGGCAGTAACTATATTGTTGTTCAGACTGAAGGGGCCTGTCTGTCAGTAACTATATTGTTGTTCAGTCTGAAGGGGTCTGTCTGGCAGTAACTATATTGTTGTTCAGACTGAAGGGGCCTGTCTGTCAGTAACTATATTGTTGTTCAGTCTGAAGGGTCTGTCTCTCAGTAACTATATTGTTGTTCAGACTGAAGGGGTCTGTCTGGCAGTAACTATATTGTTGTTCAGACTGAAGGGGCCTGTCTGTCAGTAACTATATTGTTGTTAGGACTGAAGGGGTCTGTCTGTCAGTAACTATATTGTTGTTAGGACTGAAGGGGTCTGTCTGGCAGTAACTATATTGTTGTTCAGACTGAAGGGGTCTGTCTGTCAGTAACTATATTGTTGTTCAGACTGAAGGGGTCTGTCTCTCAGTAACTATATTGTTGTTCAGACTGAAGGGGTCTGTCTGGCAGTAACTATATTGTTGTTCAGACTGAAGGGGCCTGTCTGTCAGTAACTATATTGTTGTTAGGACTGAAGGGGTCTGTCTGTCAGTAACTATATTGTTGTTCAGACTGAAGGGGTCTGTCTGTCAGTAACTATATTGTTGTTAAGACTGAAGGGGTCTGTCTGGCAGTAACTATATTGTTGTTCAGACTGAAGGGGTCTGTCTCTCAGTAACTATATTGTTGTTCAGACTGAAGGGGTCTGTCAGTAACTATATTGTTGTTAGGACTGAAGGGGTCTGTCTGTCAGTAACTATATTGTTGTTAGGACTGAAGGGGTCTGTCTCTCAGTAACTATATTGTTGTTCAGACTGAAGGGGTCTGTCAGTAACTATATTGTTGTTCAGACTGAAGGGGCCTGTCTGTCAGTAACTATATTGTTGTTCAGACTGAAGGGGTCTCTCTGTCAGTAACTACATTGTTGTTAGGACTGAAGGGGTCTGTCTCTCAGTAACTATATTGTTGTTAGGACTGAAGGTGTCTGTCTGTCAGTAACTATATTGTTGTTAGGACTGAAGGGGTCTGTCTCTCAGTAACTATATTGTTGTTAGGACTGAAGGGGCCTGTCTGTCAGTAACTATATTGTTGTTAGGACTGAAGGGGTCTGTCAGTAACTATATTGTTGTTAGGACTGAAAGGGTCTGTCAGTAACTATATTGTTGTTAGGACTGAAGGGGTCTGTCAGTAACTATATTGTTGTTCAGACTGAAGGGTCTGTCTCTCAGTAACTATATTGTTGTTCAGACTGAAGGGGTCTGTCTGTCAGTAACTATATTGTTGTTCAGACTGAAGGGGTCTGTCTGTCAGTAACTATATTGTTGTTCAGACTGAAGGGGTCTGTCTGTCAGTAACTATATTGTTGTTAGGACTGAAGGGGCCTGTCTGTCAGTAACTATATTGTTGTTCAGACTGAAGGGGTCTGTCTCTCAGTAACTATATTGTTGTTCAGACTGAAGGGGTCTGTCTGTCAGTAACTATATTGTTGTTCAGACTGAAGGGGTCTGTCTGTCAGTAACTATATTGTTGTTCAGACTGAAGGGGTCTGTCTGTCAGTAACTATATTGTTGTTCAGACTGAAGGGGTCTGTCTCTCAGTAACTATATTGTTGTTAGGACTGAAGGGGCCTGTCTGTCAGTAACTATATTGTTGTTCAGACTGAAGGGGCCTGTCTCTCAGTAACTATATTGTTGTTCAGACTGAAGGGGTCTGTCAGTAACTATATTGTTGTTCAGACTGAAGGGGCCTGTCTCTCAGTAACTATATTGTTGTTAGGACTGAAAGGGTCTGTCAGTAACTATATTGTTGTTCAGACTGAAGGGGCCTGTCTCTCAGTAACTATATTGTTGTTCAGACTGAAGGGTCTGTCTGTCAGTAACTATATTGTTGTTCAGACTGAAGGGGTCTGTCTGTCAGTAACTATATTGTTGTTCAGACTGAAGGGGTCTGTCTGTCAGTAACTATATTGTTGTTCAGACTGAAGGGTCTGTCTGTCAGTAACTATATTGTTGTTAGGACTGAAGGGGTCTGTCTGTCAGTAACTATATTGTTGTTCAGACTGAAGGGTCTGTCTGTCAGTAACTATATTGTTGTTCAGACTGAAGGGGTCTGTCAGTAACTATATTGTTGTTCAGACTGAAGGGGTCTGTCTCTCAGTAACTATATTGTTGTTAGGACTGAAGGGGCCTGTCTGTCAGTAACTATATTGTTGTTAGGACTGAAGGGGTCTGTCTGTCAGTAACTATATTGTTGTTAGGACTGAAGGGGTCTGTCTGTCAGTAACTATATTGTTGTTAGGACTGAAGGGGTCTGTCTGTCAGTAACTATATTGTTGTTCAGACTGAAGGGGTCTGTCTGTCAGTAACTATATTGTTGTTCAGACTGAAGGGGTCTGTCAGTAACTATATTTTTGTTAGGACTGAAGGGGTCTGTCTGTCAGTAACTATATTGTTGTTCAGACTGAAGGGTCTGTCTGTCAGTAACTATATTGTTGTTCAGACTGAAGGGGTCTGTCTGTCAGTAACTATATAGTTGTTCAGACTGAAGGGGTCTGTCTGTCAGTAACTATATTGTTGTTCAGACTGAAGGGGTCTGTCTGTCAGTAACTATATTGTTGTTCAGTCTGAAGGGGTCTGTCTGTCAGTAACTATATTGTTGTTCAGACTGAAGGGGTCTGTCTGTCAGTAACTATATTGTTGTTCAGTCTGAAGGGGTCTGTCTGTCAGTAACTATATTGTTGTTCAGTCTGAAGGGGTCTGTCTGTCAGTAACTATATTGTTGTTCAGTCTGAAGGGGTCTGTCTGTCAGTAACTATATTGTTGTTCAGACTGAAGGGGTCTGTCAGTAACTATATTGTTGTTCAGACTGAAGGGTCTGTCAGTAACTATATTGTTGTTAGGACTGAAGGGGTCTGTCTGTCAGTAACTATATTGTTGTTCAGACTGAAGGGGTCTCTCAGTAACTATATTGTTGTTCAGACTGAAGGGGTCTGTCTGTCAGTAACTATATTGTTGTTCAGACTGAAGGGGTCTGTCTGTCAGTAACTATATTGTTGTTCAGACTGAAGGGGTCTGTCTGTAACTGTAACGGTTTTCTTCTGGTGAAAGAGAGTCAGACCAAAATGCGGAGTATTATATTATTATTATTGCGATCCATGTTTAATGAGACAAAGTAAACACGATCAAATACAAAAACAAATAAACGTAACACGAAAACCGAAACAGCCTAATACTGGTGCAAAGTAACACAGCGACAGAACAAGGACATAAGGACAATCACCCACGAAACACTCAAAGAATATGGCTGCCTAAATATGGTTCCCAATCAGAGACAACGATAAACACCTGCCTCTGATTGAGAACCATTCCAGACAGCCATAGACTATGCTAGATACCACTACTAATATACAAACCCAATACCTAACAAAAACCCCAAGACAAAACACACCACATACAAAACCCATGTCACACCCTGGCCTGACCAAATTAATAAAGAAAACACAAAATGCTAAGACCAGGGCGTGACAGTAACTATATTGTTGTTCAGACTGAAGGGGCCTGTCTCTCAGTAACTATATTGTTGTTAGGACTGAAGGGGCCTGTCTCTCAGTAACTATATTGTTATTAGGACTGAAGGGGCCTGTCAGTAACTATATTGTTGTTCAGACTGAAGGGGTCTGTCAGTAACTATATTGTTGTTCAGACTGAAGGGGTCTGTCAGTAACTATATTGTTGTTCAGACTGAAAGGGGCCTGCCTGTCAGTAACTATATTGTTGTTAGGACTGAAGGGGTCTGTCTGAAGTTTATATACACTTTAGCCAAATACATTTAAACAAAGTTTTTCACAATTCCTGACATTAAATCCTAGTAAAAATTCCCTGTCTTAGGTCAGATAGGATCACCACCTTATTTTAAGAATGTGAAATGTCAGAGTAATAGTAGAGAGAATGATTTTTTTTTCAGCTTTGAATTCTTTCATCACATTCCCAGTGGGTCAGAAGTTTACATACACTCAATTAGTATTTGGTAGAATGTCCTTTAAATTGTTTAACTTGGGTCAAACATTTTGGGTAGCCTTCCACAAGCTTCCCAAAATAAGATGGGTAAATATTGGCCCATTCCTCCTGACAGAGCTGGTGTAAGGTTTGTAGGCCTCCTTGCTCGCACTTTTTCAGTTCTGCCCACAAATTTTCTATAGGATTGAGGTCAAGGCTTTGTGATGGCCCCTCCAATACCTTGACTTTGTTGTCCTTAAGCCATTTTGCCACAACTTTGGAAGTATGCTTGGGGTCATTGTCCATTTGGAAGACCCATTTGCGACTTCCTGACTGATGTCTTGAGATGTTGCTTCAATATATAGCATTTTCACATGGTCCTTTGCTGTTGTTCTGGGATTGATCTGCACCAAAGTACGTCCATCTCTAGGAGACAGAACGCGTCTCCTTCCTGAGCGGTATACCGGCTGTGAGGTCCCATGGTGTTTATACTTGCGTACTGTTGTTTGTACAGATGAACGTGGTACCTTCAGGTGTTTGGAAATTGCTCCCAAGGATGAACCAGACTTGTGGAGGTCTGCAATTTTTTTTCTGAGGTCTTGGCTGATTTCTTTTGATTTTCCCATGATGTCAAGCAAAGAGGCACTGAGTTTGAAGGTAGGCCTTGAAATACATCCACAGGTACACCTCCAATTGACTCAAATTATGTCAATTAGCCTATCAGAAGCCTCTAAAGCCATGGCATCATTTTATGCAATTTTCCAAGCTGTTTTAAAGGCACAGTCAACTTAATGTATGTAAACATCTGACAAACTGGAATTGTGATACAGTGAAATAATCTGTCTGTAAACAATTGTTGGAAAAATTACTTGTGTTATGCACAAAGTAGATGTCCTAACCGACTTGCCAAAACTATAGTTTGTTAACAAGAAATGTGTGGAGTGGTTGAAAAAATGAGTTTTAATGAATCCAACCTAAGTGTATGTAAACTTCCTTCTTCAACTATAGATATAGGTCAGGTAGAACATTAACCATTTCAATGAGCATTGCTAGATATAGGTCAGGTAGAACATTAACCATAAGGGTACAGCGCTCTAAAGCCTTGGCAGTACTTCAGCCAGATGGTGAGGATGGTGATAATGCACACAGCAGCCAGCCATGAAAACCCTGGCTTCACCTCACCTCTCCAGGGTTTCCCTGCTCTGTCTGAGCGTTAGAGACAGACAGACACAGACAGCAGAGAGGTAAAAATATCAGAGAGCTGACAGGCAGATCGTCATCTTGTCATGCAAGATCATTTAGCTCCACCCTTGGCAGAGCTCAGAACTAAAACAGAACTAGAACAGAGATTAGAGTCCTGATGTCCAAAACAAGCTGGATATGTCAATAGGGTGGAGTCCAGCAGAGTGGACTGGCTGAAGTACATGCTGAGGGGAAGTCCTTGTTGTTACACAATCTCTCCTTTGTGCCCAATAAGTTGCATGCTAAACTTACAGCCTCTCGCTGTGGGATAGATACATAAATAGACCTTCCTGGGTCTCTACAGTCACTACACAGTCACTCTGACAGACCTGCTACAGTTATTATATTCCTGGGTCTCTACAGTCACCACACAGTCACGCTGACAGACCTGCTACAGTTATTATATTCCTGGGTCTCAACAGTCACTCTGACAGACCTGCTACAGTTATTATATTCCTGGGTCTCAACAGTCACTACACAGTCACTCTGACAGACCTGCTACAGTTATTATATTCCTGGGTCTCTACAGTCACTACACAGTCACTCTGACAGACCTGCTACAGTTATTATATTCCTGGGTCTCTACAGTCACTACACAGTCACTCTGACAGACCTGCTACAGTTATTACATTCCTGGATCTCTGCAGTCACTACACAGTCACTCTGACAGACCTGCTACAGTTATTATATTCCTGGGTCACTACAGTCACTACACAGTCACTCTGACAGACCTGCTACAGTTATTATATTCCTGGGTCTCTACAGTCACTACACAGTCACTCTGACAGACCTGCTACAGTTATTATATTCCTGGGTCTCTGCAGTCACTACACAGTCACTCTGACAGACCTGCTACAGTTATTATATTCCTGGGTCTCTACAGTCACTACACAGTCACTCTGACAGACCTGCTACCGTTATTATATTCCTGGGTCTCTCAGTCACAGTCACACTCTGACAGACCTGCTACAGTTATTATATTCCTGGGTCTCTACAGTCACTACACAGTCACTCTGACAGACCTGCTACCGTTATTATATTCCTGGATCTCTGCAGTCACTACACAGTCACTCTGACAGACCTGCTACAGTTATTATATTCCTGGGTCTCTACAGTCACCACACAGTCTACAGACCTGCTAGTCACAGTCACTGACAGACCTGCTACAGTTATTATATTCCTGGGTCTCTACAGTCACTACACAGTCACTCTGACAGACCTGCTACCGTTATTACATTCCTGGGTCTCTGCAGTCACTGCACAGTCACTCTGACAGACCTGCTACCGTTATTACATTCCTGGATCTCTGCAGTCACTACACAGTCACTCTGACAGACCTGCTACAGTTATTATATTCCTGGGTCTCTACAGTCACTACACAGTCACTCTGACAGACCTGCTACCGTTATTACATTCCTGGATCTCTACAGTCACTACACAGTCACTCTGACAGACCTGCTACCGTTATTATATTCCTGGGTCTCTGCAGTCACTACACAGTCACTCTGACAGACCTGCTACAGTTATTATATTCCTGGGTCTCTACAGTCACCACACAGTCACTCTGACAGACCTGCTACAGTTATTATATTCCTGGGTCTTTACAGTCACTCTGACAGACCTGCTACAGTTATTATATTCCTGGGTCTCTACAGTCACTACACAGTCACTCTGACAGACCTGCTACAGTTATTATATTCCTGGGTCTCTACAGTCACCACACAGTCATGCTGACAGACCTGCTACAGTTATTATATTCCCGGGTCTCTACAGTCACTACACAGTCACTCTGACAGACCTGCTACAGTTATTATATTCCTGGGTCTCTACAGGAACTACACAGTCACTCTGACAGACCTGCTACAGTTATTATATTCCTGGGTCTCTACAGTCTCTACACAGTCACTCTGACAGACCTGCTACAGTTATTATATTCCTGGGTCTCTACAGTCACTGCACAGTCACTCTGACAGACCTGCTACCGTTATTACATTCCTGGATCTCTGCAGTCACTACACAGTCACTCTGACAGACCTGCTACAGTTATTATATTCCTGGGTCTCAACAGTCACTCTGACAGACCTGCTACAGTTATTATATTCCTGGGTCTCTACAGTCACTACACAGTCACTCTGACAGACCTGCTACCGTTATTACATTCCTGGATCTCTGCAGTCACTACACAGTCACTCTGACAGACCTGCTACAGTTATTATATTCCTGGGTCACTACAGTCACTACACAGTCACTCTGACAGACCTGCTACAGTTATTACATTCCTGGATCTCTGCAGTCACTACACAGTCACTCTGACAGACCTGCTACAGTTATTATATTCCTGGGTCTCTACAGTCACTACACAGTCACTCTGACAGACCTGCTACAGTTATTATATTCCTGGGTCTCTGCAGTCATTAGAGTCCCTCTGACCGTTATTACAATAGATTTTTTGATGTCCAGGCTAACTGTGTCTGTTGTCCAGGCTAACTGTGTCTGTTGTCCAGGCTAACTGTGTCTGTTGTCCAGGCTAACTGTGTCTGTTGTCCAGGATAACTGTGTCTGTTGTCCAGGATCACCGTGTCTGTACTCCAGGCCCACTGTGTCTGTACTCCAGGCCCACTGTGTCTGTACTCCAGGCCCACTGTGTCTGTACTCCAGGCCCACTGTGTCTGTACTCCAGGCCCACTGTGTCTGTACTCCAGGCTCACTGTGTCTGTTGTCCAGGATAACTGTGTCTGTTGTCCAGGCTCCTGTTGTCCAGGATAACTGTGTCTGTTGTCCAGGATAACTGTGTCTGTTGTCCAGGATAACTGCCTCTGTTGTCCAGGATAACTGTGTCTGTTGTCCAGGATAACTGTGTCTGTTGTCCAGGATAACTGTGTCTGTTGTCCAGGATAACTGTGTCTGTTGTACAGGATAACTGTGTCTGTTGTACAGGATAACTGTGTCTGTTGTACAGGATAACTGTCTGTTGTCCAGGCTCACTCTTTCTGTTGAAGTGAAGGTAACATGTCTCACAGTGAAGCAAAGGTAACACGTGTTACCTTCACTTTACTGTGAGACATCTCAGAGTAAGGTATATAGGACCTCGGCTCCCAGGTAGCATCTTGGGCAGAGGGTCAAGATCTCTCCCATCCTTCCCCACTTCCCCGGCGTTTTATCGGCCCATTCCCCATCTCCAAGATTCTCCAAGCCCTCCTGCTGTTTGTCTTCTGTTGCCCCGTACCCTCCATTTACATCCTGCCTTTCATGTGGATTAAACCTTTGTCTCACAGCCCTTTGTCTCCTGCCGTTCTGTACCTTGTGACTCTGCTCTGGATTACTGACCTCTGCCTGCCCTTGACCCTGAGCCTGCCTGCCTGCCTGCCTTTCTATACCTTTTGGACTCTGCTCTGGATTACTGACCTCTTGACCTGTTGTTTTACTGCCCCGTTTTTGAAATACACTTTTGTTACTTTGAACTGTCTGCATCTGTGTCTCCTGAGCCGTAATAGTCTCACATTTATCGGTAATCAGGTCTACTGTTGTGTCGTCAGCAAACTTAATGATGGTCTTGGATTCGTGTTTGGCCACGCAGTCATGGGTGAACAGGGAGAACAGGGGACTAAGCATGCACCCCTGAGTGGCCCCAGTGTTTAGGATCAGCATGGCAGGTGTGTTGCTGCCTACCCTTTCCACCTGTGGGCAAAAGTAGTTGGGCTACTTAGGTTTAATGAAAAAGATTATATGGACTGATCCTAGACCGCCACTGATCCTAGATTAACAGTGATGGACTGATGCTAGATTACTACTCCGAGATGTCATGATGAAACACTGTCAGTGGGCAGAAATAGAAAATGCTTCATGTGATGGGCTAGAGTTAGACTACATACTAGCATCAGTTAACAGATACCTACATCCCTTCTCAATGACGGTTCAACACAGTTCATAATCAATAATCAGTACTATTGATTCCGATGTCATGAATATGATGCAATACGAGTCCAAATAAACTGATAGAATTCCCAACGGAATCCAAGTCCGTCACATCTTGTTCTCCCCATTAAAGCCTGTACAACATTCTACAGTTTTAACTTAAAAACTAATTTAGCAAGCTTTGACACACTGACAGTCTGTGAGCCGTTCCAGAGTATTGATAAATGCAGTTAAGTCTTTCAGGTGGAGAGCAGGGTCAGGTGGGGACAGTGGAGTCCCTTTTGGGGTAAGACAGGTAAGGGAGAGTGGGGTCTGTTGGTCCTCTCAGAGTAGGTAAGGGAGAGTGGGGTCTGTTGGTCCTCTCAGAGTAGGTAAGGGAGAGTGGGGTCTGTTGGTCCTCTCAGAGTAGGTAAGGGAGAGTGGGGTCTGTTGGTCCTCTCAGAGTAGGTAAGGGAGAGTGGGGTCTGTTGGTCCTCCCAGAGTAGGTAAGGGAGAGTGGGGTCTGTTGGTCCTCCCAGAGTAGGTAAGGGAGAGTGGGGTCTGTTGGTCCTCCCAGAGTAGGTAAGGGAGAGTGGGGTCTTTTGGTCCTCTCAGAGTAGATAAGGGAGAGTGGGCTCTTCCCAGAGTTGGTCTTTTGGTCTCTCAGAGTAGGTAAGGGAGAGTGGGGTCTGTTGGTCCAATAGGGACAGTGGCCATCAGTGGCATCTCATGTCTCTTACTACACTATGAGGATACCACCTTCCTGTCTGTCTCCGTCTCGTCTGTCTCCGTCTCTCCAAACACCAGCATGTCAGTTGGATAAAAGTCAGTGATGTCTTAAGAATGAAAACATGAACAATGTAAATGGTCTGACTAGGAGAAAGGCCTGCAGAACTGACACGGTGTTATATACTGGAGCTGTCTGCCTGGAGCACCGCTGACCCCTGACCTCCAGCTCTCCAGGTTAGACCACACTCTCCCGGTTAGCAGACACCAACACGGCCCTGCGGCAGATAGGACAGGTGGAGTTCTCAGACAACCAGCGGTCGATACAGTGAACATGGTACTCATGAGAACAGGGCAACTTCCTCAACTTGTTCCCCTCAGCATACTCTGTGATACACACACTGCAGGTCTTCAGAGCATCACTCTCCCCAAAGTTCCTGGTGGAGAGGTTGTCGATCTGCTCCTTGGTGAGTCCTCTGGGCTGTTCCTCATCATCATCATTCAGGAGGAAGAAGTGAGCAAGGCGGAGGAAGGGTAGTGACCCTGGTTCCTCCAGACTGATGGGGGCACGGGGCCGAGCTCGCCCCTCTCTGGGGGTGCCCCCCACCCCTAAACCTATCCCTGGGGCCAGACCTATACCAACCCCCTCTTCCCCCTCCTCTGTCCTTGCCTCCCCGGCTCCTCCCACACTAGGCTCACCCACTGAGACAGGATGCTCCGCCCCCTCCGCCATACCAGCTACTCCCCCGTCGGGAGTGTTGAGCGCCTCTGCTAGGTCGGCAGCGCCAGTGGGGTTACCACCGCCACGGTTTGAGTCCGAGGAGTCAGCAAACTTAATGATGGTCTTGGATTCGTGTTTGGCCACGCAGTCATGGGTGAAC
Organism: Oncorhynchus tshawytscha; assembly: GCF_018296145.1. Classification (NCBI taxonomy): domain Eukaryota; kingdom Metazoa; phylum Chordata; class Actinopteri; order Salmoniformes; family Salmonidae; genus Oncorhynchus; species Oncorhynchus tshawytscha. The sequence goes on along the minus strand of NC_056449.1, from coordinate 44,575,186 downwards.
AGGGAGAACAGGGGACTAAGCATGCACCCCTGAGTGGCCCCAGTGTTTAGGATCAGCATGGCAGGTGTGTTGCTGCCTACCCTTTCCACCTGCGGGCGACCCGTAAGGAAGTCCTGGATCCAGTTGCAGAGGGAGGTGTTTAGTCACAGGGTCCTTAGCTTTGTGGGCACCCTTTTGGGGGGGCATTTCTATGTGTTTGGCCTGGAATGGTTCCCAATCAAAGGCAGCTGTCGATCGTTGTCTCTGATTGAGAACCATACTTAGGCAGCCTGGTTTCGCCCTTGAGTTGTGGGTAGTTGTTTTCTGTTTTGTGTGTATCACCTGACAGAACTGTTTCGGTCGTTCTCTTTGTTATTTTGGTGTTCATTAAATAAATATGGACACATACCACGCTGCACCTTGGTCCTGTCCTTCCAACAGCCGTTAGTCTCTCAGCTTCCCATCCCCTCATTCCTTTCTCCTGAGAGAGAGGGGGCTGGCATCATGGCAGAGACTGAACAAGACTGGCTAGTCCATCAAGTCTTGATGACCGAGGGGTGGAGAGAGAGAGAGGGAGAGAGCGAGAAGGCCTCTCTACCTCTTTCCAGTTGAATGAATATGAAGTGGAGATGACTGACTACAGAGACATGGCCTCACTCCTCAACTGTTCAACACTGCTAGACTGGACCAGGGGCAGGGGGAGGGGAGGGCTGGGGCCTGTAAACGTGTTGGTTTTTCCCTAGCCAAGGTAGGGCTGAACTGGGCAAACACACAGGGCTGAGCCCCCCTCTGGGCCTCCTTATCATCAACAGCTAACCTGTTCAGCCTGTTTCCTCCCAGCCACATATTAACTTAGTCCCACTTCAAATAACAAGGAACGTCAGGGGAATACCCAAACTTCTCCTCCACTTAGACACACACACACACACAACCAGATATACACAGGGGTCATGGTGACGTTGTTATAAAATGAGACCTGGTAAAGGAAGACAGAACAGAAACACAACCCTAAGGAGGAAATACCTCATTTTCCAGTAAGGATAGACCCAGAATAGACCATCTAAACTTTTCCAGTCAAGTTGAACTTTAAAACTTCCTAGAGAGTGACACCCTCCCAGAGAGCACAGATACATAAGAAGAGAAGACAATGTAATGGAGGGTTTATTATGGATCCCCAGTAGTTCCTGCCAAGGCAGCAGCTACTCTTCCTGGGGTTTATTATGGAGCCCCATTACTTCCTGCCAAGGCAGCAGCTACTCTTCCTGGGGGGTTATTATGGATCCCTATTAGTTCCTGCCAAGGCAACAGCTAGTCTTAATGTGGTTTATTATGGATCCCCATTAGTTCCTGCCAAGGCAGCAGCTACTCTTCCTGGGGTTTATTATGGATCCCCATTAGGTCCTGCCAAGGCAGCAGCTAGTCTTAATGTGGTTTATTATGGATCCCCATTAGTTCCTGCCAAGGCAGCAGCTACTCTTCCTGGGGTTTATTATGAATCCCCATTATTGCTTGCCGTGGTTGCAGCTAAAATGTGGCAAATAAATTAACTTTTTGTCCTGTACAGAAACCCAGCCTAAAACCCCAAACAGCAAAAATGCAGGTGTAGAAGAACGGTGGCTAGGAAAAACTCCCTAGAAAGGCCAAAACCTAGGAAGAAACCTAGAGAGGAACCAGGCTATGTGGGGTGGACAGTCCTCTTCTGGCTGTACCGGGTAGAGAGGAACCAGGCTCTGAGGGGTGGCCAGTCCTCTTCTGGCTGTACCGGGTAGAGAGGAACCAGGCTCTGAGGGGTGGCCAGTCCTCTTCTGGCTGTGCTGGGTGGAGATTATAAACCTAGAGAGGAACCAGGCTATGAGGGGTGGCCAGTCCTCCTCTGGCTGTGCTGGGTGGAGATTATAAACCTAGAGAGGAACCAGGCTATGTGGGGTGGCCAGTCCTCCTCTGGCTGTGCCGGGTGGAGATTATAAACCTAGAGAGGAACCAGGCTATGAGGGGTGGCCAGTCCTCTTCTGGCTGTGCCGGGTGGAGATTATAAACCTAGAGAGGAACCAGGCTATGAGGGGTGGCCAGTCCTCTTCTGGCTGTACCGGGTGGAGATTATAAACCTAGAGAGGAACCAGGCTATGAGGGGTGGCCAGCCCTCTTCTGGCTGTGCCAGGTGGAGATTATAAACCTAGAGAGGAACCAGGCTATGTGGGGTGGCCAGTCCTCTTCTGGCTGTGCCAGGTGGAGATTATAAACCTAGAGAGGAACCAGGCTATGTGGGGTGGCCAGTCCTCTTCTGGCTGTGCCAGGTGGAGATTATAAACCTAGAGAGGAACCAGGCTATGTGGGGTGGCCAGTCCTCTTCGTGCTGTGCCAGGTGGAGATTATAAACCTAGAGAGGAACCAGGCTATGAGGGTGGCCAGTCCTCTTCTGGCTGTGCCGGGTAGAGATTATAAACCTAGAGAGGAACCAGGCTATGTGGGGTGGCCAGTCCTCTTCTGGCTGTGCCAGGTGGAGATTATAAACCTAGAGAGGAACCAGGCTATGAGGGTGGCCAGTCCTCTTCTGGCTGTGCCGGGTAGAGATTATAAACCTAGAGAGGAACCAAGCTATGAGGGTGGCCAGTCCTCTTCTGACTGTGCCGGGTGGAGATAACAGAACATGGCCAAGATGTTCAAATGTTCATAAATGACCAGCATGGTCAAATAATAATAATCACAGTAGTTGTCGAGGGTGCAGCAAGTCAGCACCTCAGGAGTAAATGTCAGTTGGCTTTTCATGTGTTCATCATCAGCAAGGACAGGAGGTTTTTTTAGGGCAATATCCTAGATAACATTTGTCTCCTATACTCAAGGCCAAATATATACTGGAGCTGATTACCAAGACAACATTGAATGTTCCTGGGTGGCCAAGTTAGAATTTTGACATAAATCGTCTTGCAGGGCAAGACTTGAAAATGGCTGACTAGCAATGATTTGCTAGCTTGAAGAATTTAGAAAATATTAATATGCAAATGTTGTCTTACCCAGAAAGACTCACAGCTGTAGTCGCTCTTAGAGACTTACCCAGAAAGACTCACAGCTGTAGTCGCTCTTAGAGACTTAGAGACTTAGACTTACCCAGAAAGACTCACAGCTGTAGAGACTTACCCAGAAAGACTCACAGCTGTAATCACTCTTAGAGACTTACCCAAAAAGACTCTTAGAGACTTACCCAGAAAGACTCACAGCTGTAGTCGCTCTTAGAGACTTACCCAGAAAGACTCACAGTTGTAGTCGCTCTTAGAGACTTACCCAGAAAGACTCACAGCTGTAGTCGCTCTTAGAAATTAACCCAGAAAGACTCACAGCTGTAATCACTGCCAAAGGTGATTGTAACATGTATTGACTCAGGGTTGAATACTGATCTAATCAAGGTGTTGGTGTTACATTTGTCATTCATCTTTTAAAAATGTTAGAATTTTTCTTCCGCTTTGACACTACAGAGTATTTTGTGTAGATTGTTGAAAAAAAAGACAATTCAATCCATTTTAATCCCAATTTGGCTCTGTATGTTCCATGAAATAAACAACAAAGTGCTTGGTGACACAACAGTCCAGACGGATATAATGCTGCTCCTTCTCTCATCCCTCCTTTACCCTCCATCATGGCCTCCACCACCTCCTCCTGTTGAGGAAACTGATGACATCATCTACATCATCTACAAACTATTTTAAATGGCTGCCATTTTTTACACAAAGATTGACGGCAAAGATTTTCATTTTTCCGTTCACTATAATGGGGGATACTGTTTTCTGATAACAATGCCTGCAGTAATGTGGTCGGTCTTGAATTTCCGTGGCTTCAAAGAGAGGGGGCAGTCGTTCTACCTTAGCCTGATGGATGGTTGGGTACTAAGAACAGGAAGTTAGGACCTAGGCCTGATGGATGGGCAAGACGAACAGGAAGTTAGTACCCAACCATCCATCAGGCCTAGATCCTAAGAACAGGAAGTTAGGACCTAGGCCTGATGGATGGGCAAGACAAACAGGAAGTTAGGATCTAGGCCTGATGTATGGATGGGCAGGAAGAACAGGACATTAAGAACGAGGCCTGATGGATAGATGGGCAGGAAGAACAGGACATTAAGAACGAGGCCTGATGGATGGATGGGCAGGAAGAACAGGACATTAAGAACGAGGCCTGATGGATAGATGGGCAGGAAGAACAGGACATTAAGAACGAGGCCTGATGGATAGATGGGCAGGAAGAACAGGACATTAAGAACGAGGCCTGATGGATAGATGGGCAGGAAGAACAGGACATTAAGACCGAGGCCTGATGGATAGATGGGCAGGAAGAACAGGACATTAAGAACGAGGCCTGATGGATAGATGGGCAGGAAGAACAGGACATTAAGACTGAGGCCTGATGGATGGATGGGCAGGAAGAACAGGACATTAAGACCGAGGCCTGATGGATGGGCAAGACGAACAGGAAGTTAGGACTAAGAACAGGAAGTTAGGATCTAGGCCTGATGGATGGACAAAGTAGAATAATGAATGTCTCAGTAAAAGTGATCAATAGACTAATCATTGATTATGCAGTCTGTGTTCAGTACTCAGAATGTACCTTAATTAAAGGTGATGACCTCCATGCCCAGGACAGAGGAGTAGAAGTTGCTGGTGGTTGGAACACTCTTCACGGTCAACACCAGGTGGTCCAGGTGACTCACCTGTACAGGGATGGACCTCTTATATCTCACCTCCACCGACACCACAGCCAGCCCACAGGGCCTGGGCTGTAGCTGGGACGACATGGCCAGAGACAATGTAAGTGTGCAAAAAATCATGCATGTAAAATAAACTACTCACATGAACGTGTAGACAGCGTCCCAACGTGGTCAAATGAAGTAGTACTATGATCAACATCTGCGGTAAACTGTATTCGGGTAATTACGGTATATCGGTAAACAGAAACCAGTGTAGCTGTGTCATTTTCTCCATTTATAAAATACGATATTCATTAGTCTAGATACAGATTAATAGTTTATAATCTAATACATACATTGTGCTGTGGGCGACTACACATGCCTCTCGTTCATAAAAGTGTTTTCTGAAGACAAGGAACTATTCCGTAGTTCCGTTTAAGAACAGCTGACAGTTTTATTCTACAGGTCTTTCATGTCGGTAAATCCCTTGACAACGCACCAAGTGACAACCTAAAGCACGGAGCCACATCGTTCCTTTGTAGTTTCAGCCTTCACTTCCTTATTCCCACATACTTAACTTGACCATAATACCGTAATTGCTGGAGTATTTCGCCTACGACATTATGGGCAGCTTGATGTATCAACACAATATTCGTGTAAAACACGAGGTGAAATCATATCCGTTTCATCTGAACATAATGCTTACCCTGATATAGATCTTATTGTCCATGTTTGCCACTCTAAATTGATAGTGATCCATGGAGGTTTAGATGCACATATCTTTATTGTAATATATACTGAACAAAAATATAAACGCAACATGCAACAATTTCAATGATTTTACAGTTAATAAAAGGAAACCAGTCCATTAAAAATAAACGAGGACCTAATCTATGGATTTCAGATGACGGCAGGTGTGGGAGGGCATAGGCCCACACACTTAGCAGACAGGCCCAGTCAATCAGAATACGTTAGTCCTCACAAAATGGATTTATTACAGAAATAAATACTCCTCAGCACCCCCTAGCAGTGGCCTTTTGCCCATGGCACAAGGTGCACCTCACAACAAAATGAGAGAAACTTTTTGTGCATATGGAACATTTCTGGGATCATTTATTTCAGCTCATGAAACTAGCACTTTACATGTTGTGTTTATATTTTTCTTCAGTATATATATATATATATATATATATATATAAAACATTCAGGCTCAGTGAGGCCAGGTGGTCAGACACACAGTTCCACATTGGAGCCGAGACTGATGAACAAATCACCTTCTATCATAAATAACTACTCAATATTATTTGCAGATTTTCCCTGGACGATGGACGATGCAGTTTGCTGGCCATTAGCCAAGCGGCGTTTCTCAACGAGATCATATCACGCGACAGCATCCAACTACCACCTTCCCACTCTATTAACTCTGATCAATCCTATTGATCATGTCTGTAGAGGTGCCCCACCTGGAAACAGCTTACTGATTGATTAACTCTGATCAACCCTATTGATCATGTCTGTAGAGGTGCTCCACCTGGAAACAGCTTACTGATTAACTCTGATCAACCCTATTGATCATGTCTGTAGAGGTGCTCCACCTGGAAACAGCTTACTGATTAACTCTGATCAACCCTATTGATCATGTCTGTAGAGGTGCCCCACCTGGAAACAGCTTACTGATTGATTAACTCTGATCAACCCTATTGATCATGTCTGTAGAGGTGCTCCACCTGGAAACAGCTTACTGATTTGCTATACCTCCGAAATCAAGTGGTCACACCTCCCTTGGAGAAGCCTGGTTCACGACGAGGTTCGTTGAAACAACGTGGCCCTCTCAACATCACCCCCTGTGAACTGAAACAACCACATCTTCTGCATGGATCATCAATTATAAAATATATACTCTAAGGCCAAACAACAAGTAGAGATGGCAGAATATATTTCATGACAGAGGGGTGCCTTTGATGAACATGGGGATATCACACTACAGGACTGGTCTGGCTCCCTATTCCCTTTATAGTGCATACAGGGAGCCGTTTGGGAGCAATGCAAAATAGTGCAGTAGGAGACCTTGATGAAGACAGCCAGGTTAGTAGGGGAAGCACTGTCAGAAAGACACAATACAGTTCATTTACAACTGGTCATTATCAACAATAACAGAGCTTCAACCACCCAAAACTTTATTTGTACAGGGAGGAGGTAATGACGGCAACCGTGAGAACACATGGAACCTATAGAATGTGATGTCATCATGGCATGGAACACTCCCTCCCTCTGTGTGAACAGCCAACCTACAGCATCCTACAGGCCCACCGCTCGACAAGAGAGAGCGCTATCAGAATGTACACAAAGAACCCAGCTCTAGAAAATAAAAAGATTAACACATTGTTAAAAGGGAACAAAGTCTTCATTTTAACTGGGAATATTCAGTCTACAATATTTTAGAAATAATAATATACAAGTTGAGAATATTACGTTTTGTTTTCCCTAGTTTCTGTCTGTTTTCCCACTCTGTAGTTATTGCACTGGTGTTCCAGATATGAAGATGTCTCTTGGTAGTTGAAGTTCTAGGCCAAAACACAGGACAGAGGTAGCAGCCTGGCCAGGGTCTAACCTGGCCTGGCTCCAACCTGGCCTGGGGTCTGACCTGGCCGGGGTCTGACCAACACTTGGAACTCATAATAAATGTGATTCCCAAATGTCACTATTCCCTAAATAGAGCAGTACTTCTGACCAGAGTCCTATGGGTAGTGCACTATATAGAGATAGGGTGGTATTTGAGACAGAGCCATAATGCAGCCCTCTGTTCACTTCCTGGTCATACTGTAGCAGAATCAACAGGTTGTCATGGTGACATTACAAGGTCATGATCACTAGGAGGTTGTCGTTATCCTTCAGGACCCGTATCCACAAATTGTCCCAGAATAGGTGATGATCTACGATCAGTTGGGCTACTTAGGTTTAATGAAAAAGATTATATGGACTGATCCTAGACCGCCACTGATCCTAGATTAACAGTGATGGACTGATGCTAGATTACTACTCCGAGATGTCATGATGAAACACTGTCAGAGGGCAGAAATAGAAAATGCTTCATGTGATGGGCTAGAGTTAGACTACATACTAGCATCAGTTAACAGATACCTACATCCCTTCTCAATGACGGTTCAACACAGTTCATAATCAATAATCAGTACTATTGATTCCGATGTCATGAATATGATGCAATACGAGTCCAAATAAACTGATAGAATTCCCAATGGAATCCAAGTCTGTCACATCTTGTTCTCCCCATTAAAGCCTGTACAACATTCTACAGTTTTAACTTAAAAACTAATTTAGCAAGCTTTGACACACTGACAGTCTGTGAGCCGTTCCAGAGTATTGATAAATGCAGTTAAGTCTTTCAGGTGGAGAGCAGGGTCAGGTGGGGACAGTGGAGTCCCTTTTGGGGTAAGACAGGTAAGGGAGAGTGGGGTCTGTTGGTCCTCTCAGAGTAGGTAAGGGAGAGTGGGGTCTGTTGGTCCTCTCAGAGTAGGTAAGGGAGAGTGGGGTCTGTTGGTCCTCTCAGAGTAGGTAAGGGAGAGTGGGGTCTGTTGGTCCTCCCAGAGTAGGTAAGGGAGAGTGGGGTCTGTTGGTCCTCTCAGAGTAGGTAAGGGAGAGTGGGGTCTGTTTGTCCTCCCAGAGTAGGTAAGGGAGAGTGGGGTCTTTTGGTCCTCTCAGAGTAGATAAGGGAGAGTGGGCTCTGTTGGTCCTCTCAGAGTAGGTAAGGGAGAGTGGGGTCTGTGGGCCAATGGGACAGTGGCATCTCTCATGTCTCTTACTACACTATGAGGATACCACCTTCCTGTCTGTCTCCGTCTCGTCTGTCTCCGTCTCTCCAAACACCAGCATGTCAGTTGGATAAAAGTCAGTGATGTCTTAAGAATGAAAACATGAACAATGTAAATGGTCTGACTAGGAGAAAGGCCTGCAGAACTGACACGGTGTTATATACTGGAGCTGTCTGCCTGGAGCACCGCTGACCCCTGACCTCCAGCTCTCCAGGTTAGACCACACTCTCCCGGTTAGCAGACACCAACACGGCCCTGCGGCAGATAGGACAGGTGGAGTTCTCAGACAACCAGCGGTCGATACAGTGAACATGGTACTCATGAGAACAGGGCAACTTCCTCAACTTGTTCCCCTCAGCATACTCTGTGATACACACACTGCAGGTCTTCAGAGCATCACTCTCCCCAAAGTTCCTGGTGGAGAGGTTGTCGATCTGCTCCTTGGTGAGTCCTCTGGGCTGTTCCTCATCCTCATCATTCAGGAGGAAGAAGTGAGCAAGGCGGAGGAAGGGTAGTGACCCTGGTTCCTCCAGACTGATGGGGGCACGGGGCCGAGCTCGCCCCTCTCTGGGGGTGCCCCCCACCCCTAAACCTATCCCTGGGGCCAGACCTACACCAACCCCCTCTTCCCCCTCCTCTGTCCTTGCCTCCCCGGCTCCTCCCACACTAGGCCCACCCACTGAGACAGGAGGCTCCGCCCCCTCCGCCATACCAGCTACTCCCCCGTCGGGAGTGTTGAGCGCCTCTGCTAGGTCGGCAGCGCCAGTGGGGTTACCACCGCCACGGTTTGAGTCCGAGGAGTCAGAGTCTGAGTCCATGAAGTAGCTGAGCTCTCCGAAGCCGGTCATGATCTGTCGTATCATGGTCTGCAGAGCCATGGAGGTGGCCTCTCCCAACCCTGCATCACTGATCCTCCTGATGGGGATCCTGATGGTGCTGACGTACGTCCTCACACCCGCACGCTCAGACCGGGAGAAGGTCCTGCGGAACCCCCCCCTCTCACTCTCGTACAGGAAGGTGTTGTTGGAGTTCTGGGAGCGTGAGCGGGTTCTGTTAGCAATGCTGTCCCTCTGGCGGTACTCACCTGGACGAACACGACGCACCTGCAAGTCCAGCATGATAGTGGGGGGACGTCGTCCTGCTGCTCCCTCCCCGCCCGCGGCCTCTCCCTCCTGGGGTGGGGTGGTAACGGGCTCTGGGGCGTTCCCAGACCCTGTTCCGGCTGACTGGACTTCGTACTCTGCAGTGCTTTGCCGGGACAGAACATGCTGTCGAGTCCGTGAGCTTCCCTCTGCCGGGGCCTGGGGGGCAGGGTGGGGGGCTGTGTGAAGGGGCGGTGTTGGGCACGTGGCGGGGGAGGCCGTCCAGTCGGTCCAGGGTGAGGGGGAACGGCTCCGTGTGGTGCGAGCCCTGGTCCGGCGCTGCTCAGGGCTACGGCTGCGGGCTCGTCTCTGGCCACGTCGGGGAGGCTCCTCAGGGGGCGGGCTGGGGGGTGGGGGCGGCCTGTACCAGGGGACTGGCTGGTCTGGAGACAGGAGGGGTGGCGGTGACAGGGCTGGGCGGCTGTGGGACTACCTCTACTACTAACTCTGGGACCATCTCTGCTTCTACTTCAGCCTCTGGCTCCATCTCTGCTTCTGGTTCCACTATGACAGCCATCTCCTCCACAACTGGTTCCTCCAGCACCTCTCCTGTCTCCATGGGCGCCCCAGTCCCTGCCCCAGTCCCTGCCCCAGTCCCTGCCCCAGTCCCTGCCTCAGTCCCTGCCTCAGTCCCTGCCTCAGTCCCTGCCTCAGTCCCTGCCTCAGTCCCTGCCTCAGTCCCTGCCTCAGTCCCTGCCTCAGTCCCTGCCTCAGTCCCCCTGCCCCAGTCCCTGCCCCAGTCCCTGCCTCAGTCCCTGCCCCAGTCCCTGCCCCATTCCCTGCCCCAGTCCCTGCCTGGACCTCCACTCCGACCACTGCCTCCACCCCATCGCCAGGTGCTTCTGCTGGGCCTTCCTCCTGAGCCTCCCCCTCGCCCGTCTCCCCCTCCGCGCGGGCCTGCTGCTCAGCCAGGTTACGGTTAACGTTGATCTCCAGACTGAACCGGAAGTCTCCGCTGTTTGGGTTGGTCCGGCTCACTGCCCGCCATGACTGGTTGCCTCGGTGACCACTGCGGGTGGTGTTGCCTGTCCGCCTGACGGTGTTCAGCCAATCCAAGAGGGTGTCGCCGTTAGACGGGTCCTCTGGACCTTCCGCCGGTTCTGTCGGTTCTAATAGAAGACAGAACATATCAACATTCTAGAGATGGTTCTAAATGGAACAGAGAGAACTCGTCAACATTCTAAATGGAACAGAGAGAACTCGTCAACATTCTAAATGGAACAGAGAGAACTCGTCAACATTCTAAATGGAACAGAGAGAACTCGTCAACATTCTAAATGGAACAGAGAGAACTCGTCAACATTCTAAATGGAACAGAGAGAACTCGTCAACATTCTAAATGGAACAGAGAGAACTCGTCAACATTCTAAATGGAACAGAGAGAACTCGTCAACATTCAAATGGAGAACAAAAAAACTGTTGTTTGCAGTGACTGTTCTGGCAATTTCACCATTAAAGAAAACATTTTTAAAAGCAGCCAACTTTGAATTTCTGCATGAAAGACAATGAAAAGTACAGAGGAGCCTTACCTCCTGTAGCTTCTCCAGTCTCACTGGTGTTGATGCTAGGCTGCTGCTGCTCTGGTCCATCTTTAATCTGCTGCAGCCGACTCAACAACTCCTCTGCTGTGATCTCACCTAGGAGGGATGAAACTACAACTCAGTACACCGACACTGGCTCTAACTGCCTTCATTTACTACTGGAAATACACTAGTATTTGCCCATAAAGCTGTAGTTTGTCTCCTGGTTACACAGCAACAGGACAGTACTGAGAACCACCAGACTTACCAGGACAGGCCCTGTCCTCTCACTGCTCTCCACGGGAAATACTGCCCACCTCCCACTCCACTGGCCTGATGTGGTATCTTCAGTTGTCCGCAGGCTTTGGTTTTCCAGCACATCATAAGAAAAACTCAACCTGAGACAACAACCTTAGATAGCCAATCTAAAAACCTGACTGAAAAAGTCATTCAACCCACAGTCTACAATAGAAAAATAAGGACTACATGAAACAGAAAGTGAAGACGTCTAACTTTTCTATGAGATTAAAAATCCATCTCTACACTGCTCTGTTAAGGTTGTTGTCTAATGAGGCGTGTTACATGTTTATAACAGGTGTTACTACAGGTGTATTAAAGGAGAGTCAGTTACCTGGGGTACCCAGCAGGTTGTTGTCTAATCAGGCGTGTTACAGGTTTTGACAAACTGTTACTACAGGTGTATTAAAGGAGAGTCAGTTACCTGGGGTGAGCCTCAGGTTGGTCACTGTCTCCCATCAGCTGTCGGAGTCTGCCTCCATCAGGTTGTTGACAAACTGGTAGATAAATGCCTCCTTTGAGTCCCCAGCCGGTCCCAGCTGCTAGCCTGGCTCAAATATATTTTAACATTAGGTCACTGGCGCAAAAAGTGCTTTTACAGTAGCCCGGCCTAGCCCAAAGCCATTAAGGCAGAAGCAAGGCACAAGAGCCAGGAAAACATCCCTAGAGAAGAAACGCTGTCTGTCTTTGAGTCCATCCTCTTCCAGCTGCTAGGGATAATCAAATATATTTTAACATTGAGCAATTGTCAAAAACACTGGCTGGGTACAGTAGGGAAGGCCTAGACAGGAGACTGTCAAGAGCACAATTAAGGCAGAAGCAAGGGCACAGAGCCAGGAAAACATCCCTAGAAGGAAGAAACACTGGCTGGGAGGAAGGGGAGGCCAGAGAAGTGTGACTGTCCTCAGAGCTAACTGTACTGGCTGGGTAGCAATAGGGAATGCCCAGACAGGAGACATCTTCAACACACTGGCTGAGTGATGGGGAAGGCACAGCAAAGGGTCAGCAGACCTAACACACTGGCTGGGTAGTGGTGGGGAAGGCCACAGACAGGAGACTGTCAGCAGACCTAACACACTGGCTGGGTAGCGGTGGGGAAGGCCACAGACAGGAGACTGTCAGCAGATTCGAATAACATTGAATATTTTTGATGTTATTGTTATACAAGGCAAACAGAGCTAGTCACCCCTAAATTACATTCATCAACAAATATAATTAGACCTATTACCTTATTAGCTACCAAGTTAGCTAGCGTTCAGTAAACTACTGTTAACGTAATGAGGACATTTCAGACATCAAGGAAAAAGATTGATGGCTCGGTGATCATCCTTTACTCCGATGCAACAACATGTCACATCCTTTAAAAGTCTAATTTAAAACGGAGTCCCTTGTTTTGATTACAAATCAGCAGCTAGCCAGTCAGACTAAAGTCGAGAAAAACAAAATGGAATCATCTGGCGAGCTAACAATTAGCATGCTAACTAGCTTAGCAGAAAATGGCACCTAAAAAGATGGACAAACAACTCCGTTAGCTAGTTACATCCCAACATTTACCATTCAAAAGCCAAAGCTAGATAAAAAATAATTATATCGTTAGTATATTGTTATGATTTTAAGTTGTGACCATAGCAAACATTTCAAGTTGGCAAGACTAAATAGCTAGTTAACGCAAGATAAACATTTGGCTAGCTAGCAGACCTGCTAACGTTGGCTAACGACAAACTTTTACATTTGCAGTCATTTGTGGAATTAACAAGCTAACATTAGTTAGCTCTTGTGATGTATTTTGTGTAAATACAGACATCCACTTACACCAACAATGATGATTATGCCATCCACTATAAAAAAAAAACTTGACGTTTGTGTTGTTTGTAGCTGGCGCAAACGGGGTAGTTTAGTCAGTAAGTAAATAAATGAAAACCTCGAAACAATGCTAACTACCGTTAGCTACATGACATCAGGAATAAGGGAAGACCGACATATTTTCACCAACACGAAACTAAGCCAGTAAAGGTTAGAAATAACGTTGGCTGCCTCGCTAGTGAACATGGTCCCTTTCAAAATATATGTTTTTGACGTTGTTATCTAACTAACGTTATAATCCACACGGATTACTTGGGTCAGTTAGTTGATGAAGCGAACATCTGCCGACGCCGCTGCGACCGATCGCTGCTAGCTGACCGCTAAAGCTAGCTAACTAATAACAGGTTAGCACAATTTAACGAGCCACTTTATATTTCAAGACGAGTTAACATAATCTAAATATGTCATCCTTTTTACAGTACCTGTCTTGTATTTGTGTCGTTATTCCTTATTTTTGGACTTTCGTAGTTTTATTCTAACAAATTCGCTTAACTATTTGGGTACGGCCTCAGGATTCCATTTTCTCAGGGATTTTCCGGAAACTGGGGGAGAATGAGACGGAAGAAGGATGTTTGTTTTTGGTCTGTACTTTGACTGCAGCGCCACGTAGTGGTGAGAGGTGGCATTCACAAAAAACAGATTCATGCAACATTATTTTTAAATTTCATTTTATTTAACCTTTAACTAGGCAAGCCAGTTAAGAACACATACTTATTTACAATGACGGCCTACCAAAAGGCAAAAATGCCTCCTGCGGGGACGGGGGCCTGGGATAAAAAAACAACAACAATATAAATAGAGGACAAAACACACATCACAACAAGAGAGACAACACAACACTACAAAAAGAGAGACCTAAGACAACAACACAGCATGGTAGCAACACATCATGGTACGAACATTATTGAGCACAGATAGCAGCACAAAGGGCAATAAGGTAGAGACAACAATACATCACACAAAGCAGCCACAACTATCAGTAAGATTGTCCATGATTGAGTCTTTGAACGAAGAGATTGAGATAAAACTGTCCAGTTTGAGTGTTGGTTGCAGTTCGTTCCAGTCGCTAGCTGCAGTGAACTGAAAAGACGAGAGACCCAGGAATGTGTGTGCTTTGTGGACCTTTAACAGAATGTGACTGGCAGAACGGGTGTTGTATGTGGAGGATGAGGGCTGCAGTAGATCTCTTAGATAGGGGGGAGTGAGGCCTAAGAGGGTTTTATAAATAAGCATCAACCAGTGATGGGTATACAGAGATGACCAGTTTACAGAGGAGTATAGAATTCAGTGATGTATGAGGAGCATTGGTGGCAAATCTGGTAAAGAACATCTAGCCGCTTGAGTGCACCCTTATCTGTCGATCTATAAATTATGTCTCTGTAATCTAGCATGGGTAGGATGGTCATCTGAATCAGGGTTAGTTTGGCAGCTGGGGTGAAAGAGGAGCGATTACGATAGAGGAAACCAAGTCTAGATTTAACTTTAGCCTGCAGCTTTGATATGTGCTGAGAGAAGGACAGTGTACCATCTAGTCATACTCCCAAGTACTTGTATGAGGTAACTACCTCAAGCACTAAACCCTCAGAGGTAGTAATCAAACCTGTGGGGAGAGGGCCATTCTTCTTACCAAACCACATGTTTTGGAGGTGTTCTGAACAATGTTAAGGCAGAGAAAGCTTGTTGGACACTAAGAAAGCTTTGTTGAAGAGCATTTAACACAAAATCCAGGGAGCGGCCAGCTGAGTTTAAGACTGTATCATCTGATTATAAATGGATGAGAGAGTTTCCTACTGCTTGAGCTATGTTGTTGATGTAAATTGAGAAGAGCTTGGGGCCTAGGATCGAGCTTTGGGGTACTCCCTTGGTGACAGGCAGTGGCTGAGACAGCAGATTTTCTGACTTTATACACTGCACTCTTTGAGAGAAGTAGTTAGCTAACCAGGCCAAAGACCTCTCAGACACCAATACTCCTTAGCCGGCCCACAAGAATGGAATGGTCTACCGTATCAAAAGCTTTGGCCAAGTCAATAAAAATAGCAGCACAATACTGCTTAGAATCAAGGGCAATGGTGACATCATTGAGGACCTTTAAGATTGTAGTGACACATCCATAACCTGAGTGGAAACCACATTCCCATATATCATCAACAGTAACACAATCAAGGCACGGCAGAGGACAGGGAGAGCTCTGCAGTGTTGATTTATGACATCTGAATGTGCATCAGATGGAAACAAGATCATATTATACAGCAATTTCATCAGGTGACATGAATACAAAGCCGGTGAGAGGTGGTTAGAATAGGATGGGAGGCCAAAGGTCTGTGTAATAGAGAGTCAGAGTCCTGAGTGTGGGAACAAACATAGTCTGTCCCATGGTTGGGATAGAAAGTTTGTAGTCAACAAAGTATGCAGGAGTCATGAGGCAAAATGCACAAGAAAAAAATCTAATATATAAGTACTTGGGCCTAGCCATTTTAAGGTCAGAGTCACTCGCCCCAACAGTGCCTGGGTGCAGGAGGAGAGACAGACCAGGGAGAGAGGGGGGAGTGTGGTGGGGGTACCTGTACCAGACAGGCCAGAGAGAGAGGGATGAGTGTGGTGGGGGTACCTGTACCAGACAAGGGGAGACAGGCCAGGGAGAGAGGGGGAGTGTGGTGGAGGTACCTGTACCAGACAGGGGGAGACAGACCAGGGAGAGAGGGGTGAGTGTGGTGGAGGTACCTGTACCAGACAGGCCAGGGAGAGAGGGGTGAGTGTGGTGGGGGTACCTGTACCAGACAGGCCAGGGAGAGAGGGGTGAGTGTGGTGGGGGTACCTGTACCAGACAAGGGGAGACAGGCCAGGGAGAGAGGGGGAGTGTGGTGGGGGTACCTGTACCAGACAAGGGGAGACAGGCCAGGGAGAGAGGGGGATTGTGGTGGGGGTACCTGTACCAGACAGGCCAGGGAGAGATGGGTGGAGTGTGGTGGAGGTACCTGTACCAGACAAGGGGAGACAGGCCAGGGAGAGAGGGGTGAGTGTGGTGGGGGTACCTGTACCAGACAGGCCAGGGAGAGAGGGGTGAGTGTGGTGGGGGGTACCTGTACCAGACAGGCCAGGGAGAGAGGGGTGAGTGTGGTGGGGGTACCTGTACCAGACAAGGGGAGACAGGCCAGGGAGAGAGGGGGAGTGTGGTGGGGGTACCTGTACCAGACAAGGGGAGACAGGCCAGGGAGAGGGGGGAGTGTGGTGGGGGTACCTGTACCAGACAGGCCAGGGAGAGATGGGTGAGTGTGGTGGAGGTACCTGTACCAGACAAGGGGAGACAGGCCAGGGAGAGAGGGGTGAGTGTGGTGGGGGTACCTGTACCAGACAGGCCAGGGAGAGAGGGGTGAGTGTGGTGGAGGTACCTGTACCAGACAGGCCAGGGAGAGAGGGGTGAATGTGGTGGAGGTACCTGTACCAGACAGGCCAGGAGAGAGGGGTGAGTGTGGTGGGGGTACCTGTACCAGACAGGCCAGGGAGAGAGGGGTGAGTGTGGTGGGGGTACCTGTACCAGACAGGGGAGACAGACCAGGGAGAGAGGGGTGAGTGTGGTGGGGGTACCTGTACCAGACAGGCCAGGGAGAGAGGGGTGAGTGTGGTGGGGGTACCTGTACCAGACAAGGGGAGACAGGCCAGGGAGAGAGGGGGAGTGTGGTTGGGGTACCTGTACCAGACAAGGGGAGACAGGCCAGGGAGAGAGGGGGAGTGTGGTGGGGGTACCTGTACCAGACAGGCCAGGGAGAGAGGGGTGAGTGTGGTGGAGGTACCTGTACCAGACAGGCCAGGGAGAGAGGGGTGAGTGTGGTGGGGGTACCTGTACCAGACAGGCCAGGGAGAGAGGGGTGAGTGTGGTGGGGGTACCTGTACCAGACAAGGGGAGACAGGCCAGGGAGAGAGGGGGAGTGTGGTGGGGGTACCTGTACCAGACAAGGGGAGACAGGCCAGGGAGAGAGGGGGAGTGTGGTGGGGGTACCTGTACCAGACAAGGGGAGACAGGCCAGGGAGAGAGGGGGAGTGTGGTGGGGGTACCTGTACCAGACAAGGGGAGACAGGCCAGGGAGAGAGGGGTGAGTGTGGTGGAGGTACCTGTACCAGACAAGGGGAGACAGGCCAGGGAGAGAGGGGGAGTGTGGTGGGGGTACCTGTACCAGACAGGGGGAGACAGACCAGGGAGAGAGGGGTGAGTGTGGTGGAGGTACCTGTACCAGACAGGCCAGGGAGAGAGGGGTGAGTGTGGTGGGGGTACCTGTACCAGACAGGCCAGGGAGAGAGGGGTGAGTGTGGTGGGGGTACCTGTACCAGACAAGGGGAGACAGGCCAGGGAGAGAGGGGGAGTGTGGTGGGGGTACCTGTACCAGACAAGGGGAGACAGGCCAGGGAGAGAGGGGTGAGTGTGGTGGGGGTACCTGTACCAGACAGGCCAGGGAGAGAGGGGTGAGTGTGGTGGGGGTACCTGTACCAGACAGGCCAGGGAGAGAGGGGTGAGTGTGGTGGGGTACCTGTACCAGACAAGGGGAGACAGGCCAGGGAGAGAGGGGGAGTGTGGTGGGGGTACCTGTACCAGACAAGGGAGACAGGCCAGGGAGAGAGGGGGAGTGTGGTGGGGGTACCTGTACCAGACAGGCCAGGGAGAGATGGGTGAGTGTGGTGGGGGTACCTGTACCAGACAGGCCAGGGAGAGAGGGGTGAGTGTGGTGGGTGTACCTGTACCAGACAAGGGGAGACAGGCCAGGGAGAGAGGGGGAGTGTGGTGGAGGTACCTGTACCAGACAAGGGGAGACAGGCCAGGGAAAGAGGGGGTGTGGTGGGGGTACCTGTACCAGACAGGCCAGGGAGAGAGGGGTGAGTGTGGTGGAGGTACCTGTACCAGACAGGCCAGGGAGAGAGGGGTGAGTGTGGTGGAGGTACCTGTACCAGACAGGCCAGGGAGAGGGGGTGAGTGTGGTGGGGGTACCTGTACTAGACAGGCCAGGGAGAGAGGGGTGAGTGTGGTGGGGGTACCTGTACCAGACAAGGGAGACAGGCCAGGGAGAGAGGGGGAGTGTGGTGGGGGTACCTGTACCAGACAGGTCAGGGAGAGAGGGGTGAGTGTGGTGGGGGTACCTGTACCAGACAGGCCAGGGAGAGAAGGGTGCGTGTGGTGGGGGTACCTGTACCAGACAGGCCAGGGAGAGAGGGGTGAGTGTGGTGGGGGTCCCTGGACCAGACAGGGGAGACAGACCAGGGAGAGAGGGTGGAGTGTGGTGGGGGTACCTGTACCAGACAGGGGAGACAGGCCAGGGAGAGAGGGGGAGTGTGGTGGGGGTACCTGTACCATACAAGGGGAGACAGGCCAGGGAGAGAGGGGGAGTGTGGTGGGGGTACCTGTACCAGACAGGGGAGACAGACCAGGGAGAGAGGGGGGAGTGTGGTGGGGTTACCTGTACCAGACAAGGGGAGACAGGCCAGGGAGAGAGGGGGGAGTGTGGTGGAGGTACCTGTACCAGACAGGTACCCTCACCACCCCCCCTCCGAATAGCTTGGAAAAAGGAAACCTTGGCAGCAGTAATCTCTCCGGTTAATGTTGGTCAGAATGAGGTTGTAGGTTTGGAGTGTTGATCTGGGGTGAAGTCCATGCTATGGAGGGTAGCATCCTGAATATGTACCTGCCGAAAAATACAAGTTTATCTAACTCCAAATCTATCCTTTTGTAAAAAAAAAAACATGTTGAAAAATGTGAGAGGGGGTAATGTAATGATAATGTAGATTCAATATTACCAATGTAACAACTTCTAGGCTACTACTACTATTACAATTACTTCTACTATAAATACTACAATTACTACTACTACCCCAACTCATTTTATTTATTTATTTTTTAATTTCACCTTCATTTAACCAGGTAGGCCAGTTGAGAACAAGTTCTCATTTACAACTGCGACCTGGCTAAGATAAAGCAAATCAGTGCAACACAAACAACAACACAGAGTTTCACATGGAATAAACAAACATACAGTCAATAACACAATAGAAAAGTCTATATACAGTGTGTACAAATGAGGTAAGATTAGGGAGGTAAAGCAATAAATAGGCCGAAGTGGCGAAGTAATTACAATTTAGAAATTAACACTGGAGTGATAAATGTGCAGAAGATGAATGTGCAAGTAGAGATACTGGGGTGCAAAGGAGCAAAAAAAAAAATAACAATATGGGGATGAGGTAGTTGGATGGGCCATTTACAGATGGGCTGTGTACAGGCTCAATGATCTGTGAGCTGCTCTGACAGCTGATGCTTAAAGTTAGTGAGGGAGATATGAGTCTCCAGCTTCAGTAATTTTTGCAGTTTGTTCCAGTCATTGGCAGCAGAGAACTGGAAGGAAAGACGACCAATTGAGGAATTGGCTTGGGGAGTGACCAGTGAAATATACCTGCTGGAGCGCGTGCTACGGGTGGATGCTGCTATGGTGACCAATGAGCTGAGATAAGGCAGGTCATTACCTAGCAAAGACTTATAGATGACCTGGAGCCAGTGGGTTTGGCGACGAATATGAAGCTTTTTTTCAAGATGGCGTAGCAGTGCAGATGTGGTTTGTTGTCCTCTCGTTTACTTTTTGTATTTTTCGTCTTTTTTGTATATATTCCAATTCATTTTTCTATCTCTTTTTCCATTTTCAAATTAAATATACCTTCCGGTAACCCGCATCACTCAACGTGACACGGATCCGCAATTTCATTTAGACCTTATAGCCAAAACTTTCATCAGAAGCTGGCCAGCTAATTAGCTACTAGCTATTTAGTCAATGTTAGCCACTGCTAGCGGCCTTTACCTTCTGCTCAGGCACCAGACGTTTTTTAGCCTGGATAATACCTGCCAGCCCATGGACCATTGATCATCACAGCTAGCTAGCTGCCACTGAGTGACCAAGCCCCGAAGCTAGCCCTGAGCCAGGCGCATCTCCTGGCTATCAATACCTCTATCGCCATCTTGCCCGGTCCCTTTGTCGACACGGCGCCGTACCACCACGACTGGTCCACAGACGTAATTCCATCACCTTCAAACAGCCTCTGCCGGACATCGGAACTCTTCTACTTAAGTTTTTTTTGTAACTCTTTCAGAACATCAGCTATTTGGATTTGGGTGAAGGAGAAATGGGGGAGTTTTAGGCAAGTTTCTGTGGGGGGTGCAGCGCTGTTGACCGGGGTAGGGGTAGCCAGGTGGAAAGCATGGCCAGCCGTAAATCTTTTTTATCGGTGGTGACAGTGTTTCTTAGCCTCAGTGCAGTGGGCAGCTGGGAGGAGGTGCTCTTATTCTCCATGGACTTTACAGTGTCCCAAAACATTTTGGAATTAAATCAAATTTTACAAATCAAATCAAATCAAATTTTATTTGTCACATACACATGGTTAGCAGATGTTAATGCGAGTGTAGCGAAATGCTTGTGCTAAAGGAAGCAAATTAGTGCTAAAGGAAGCAAATTTCTGTTTGAAAAATCTAGCCTTAGCTAGCCTTAGCATTCCTAACTGATGGAGTATATTGGTTCGTGACTTCCCATTTTTTGAATGGGGCTTGCTAATTAAAGATGGCGAGGAGAGCACTTTGAAAGAATAACCAGGAATCCTCTACTGACAGGACGAGGTCAATATCCTTCCAGGATACCCAGGCCAGGTCGATTAGAAAGACCTGCTCGCTGAAGGGTTTTAGGGAGCGTTTGACAGTGATGAGGGGTGGTCGTTTTACTGCAGACCCATTACGGACGCAGGGAATGATCTCGCTGAGATCCTGGTTGAAGACAGCAGAGGTGTATTTAGAGGGCAGGTTGGTCAGGATGATATCTATGAGGGTGCCCTGGTAGGTTCATTGATAATTTGTGTGAGATTGAGGGCATCTAGTTTAGATTGTGAGACGGCCGGGGTGTTAAGCATGTCCCAGTTTAGGTCACCTAACAGTACAAGCTCTTTATTTTTTAAATATATTTTACGTGTATTTAACTAGGAAAGTCAGTTAAGAACAAATTCTTATTTTCAATGACGGCCAAGGAACAGTGGGTTAACTGCCTGTTCAGGGCCAGAACGACAGATTTGGACCTTGTCAGCTCGGGGGTTTGAACTTGCAACCTTCCGGTTACTAGTCCTAAGACACCTCATCATCTAGTCCTAATTACACCTCATTATCTAGTCCTAATACACCTCATCATGAAGTCCTAATACACCTCATCATCTAGTCCGAATACACCCCATCATGTAGCCCTAATACACCTCATCATCTAGTCTTAATACACCTCATCATCTAGTCGTAATACACCTCATCATCTAGTCCTAATACACCTCATCATGTAGTTCTAATACACCTCATCATCTAGTCCTAATACACCTTATCATCTAATCCTAATACACCTCATAATCTAGTCCCAATACATCTCATCATCTAGTCCTAATACACCTTATAATCTAATCCTAATACACCTCATCATCTAGTACCAATACACCTCATCATCTAGTCCTAATACACCTCATAATCCAGTCATAATACACCTCATCATCTAGTCGTAATACACCTCATCATCTAGTCCTAATACACCTTATAATCTAATCCTAATACACCTCATCATCTAGTACCAATACACCTCATCATCTAGTCCTAATACACCTCATAATCCAGTCATAATACACTTCATCATCTAGTCGTAATACACCTCATCAACTAGTCCTAATACACCTAATAATCTAGTCCTAATACACCTCATCATGCAGTCCTAATACACCTAATCATGTAGTCCTAATACACCTCATCATCTAGTCCTAATACACCCCATCATCTAGTCCTAATACACCTCAATATCTAGTCCTAATACACCTCATCATCTAGTCCTAATACACCTAATCATGTAGTCCTAATACACCTCATCATCTAGTCCTAATACACCCCATCATCTAGTCCTAATACACCTCAATATCTAGTCCTAATACACCTCATCATCTAGTCCTAATGCACCTCATCGTGTAGTCCTAATACACCTCATCGTGTAGTCCTAATACATCTCATCATGTAGTCCTAATACACCTCATCATGTAGTCCTAATACACCTCATCATCTAGTCCTAAAACACCTCATCATGTAGTCCTAATACACCTCATCATGTAGTCCGAATATACCTCATCATGTAGTCCTAATACACCTTATAATCTAATCCTAATACACCTCATCATCTAGTACCAACACACCTCATCAACTAGTCCTAATACACCTCATAATCTAGTCATAATACACCTCATCATCTAGTCGTAATACACCTCATCATCTAGTCCTAATACACCTCATCATCTAGTCCTAATACACCTCATCATGCAGTCCTAATACACCTCATCATGTAGTCCTAATACACCTCATAATCTAGTCCTAATACACCTCATCATCTAGTCCTAATACACCTTATAATCTAATCCTAATACACCTCATCATCTAGTACCAATACACCTCATCATCTAGTCCTAATACACCTCATAATCCAGTCATAATACACTTCATCATCTAGTCGTAATACACCTCATCAACTAGTCCTAATACACCTAATCATCTAGTCCTAATACACCTCATCATGCAGTCCTAATACACCTAATCATGTAGTCCTAATACACCTCATCATCTAGTCCTAATACACCCCATCATCTAGTCCTAATACACCTCAATATCTAGTCCTAATACACCTCATCATCTAGTCCTAATGCACCTCATCGTGTAGTCCTAATACACCTCATCGTGTAGTCCTAATACATCTCATCATGTAGTCCTAATACACCTCATCATGTAGTCCTAATACACCTCATCATCTAGTCCTAAAACACCTCATCATGTAGTCCTAATACACCTCATCATGTAGTCCGAATATACCTCATCATGTAGTCCTAATACACCTTATAATCTAATCCTAATACACCTCATCATCTAGTACCAACACACCTCATCAACTAGTCCTAATACACCTCATAATCTAGTCATAATACACCTCATCATCTAGTCGTAATACACCTCATCATCTAGTCCTAATACACCTCATCATCTAGTCCTAATACACCTCATCATGCAGTCCTAATACACCTCATCATGTAGTCCTAATACACCTCATAATCTAGTCCTAATACACCTCATCATCTAGTCCTAATACACCTCATCATCTAGTCCTAATACACAACATAATTTAGTCCTAATACACCTCATCATCTAGTCCTAATACACCTCAATATCTAGTCCTAATACACTTCATCATCTAGTCCTAATGCACCTCATCGTGTAGTCCTAATACACCTCATCGTGTAGTCCTAATACACCTCATCATCTAGTCCTAAAACACCTCATCATGTAGTCCTAATACACCTCATTGTGTAGTCCTAATACACCTCATCATGTAGTCCTAATACACCTCATCATCTAGACCTAATACACCTCATCATGTAGTCCTAATACACCTTATCATGTAGTCCTAATACAACTCATCATGTCGTCCTAATACACCTCATCATCTAGTCCTAATAGACCTCATCATGTAGTCCTAATACACCTCATCATCTAGTCCTAAAACACCTCATCATGTAGTCCTAATACACCTCATCATGTAGTCCGAATACACCTCATCATGTAGTCCTAATACACCTCATTGTGTAGTCCTAATACACCTCATCATGTATTCCTAATACACCTCATCATGTAGTCCTAATACACCTCATCATGTAGTCCTAATACACATCATCATCTAATCCTAATACACCTCATCATCTAGTCCTAATACACCTCATCATGTAGTTCTACTACACCTCATCATCTAGTCCTAATACACCTCATCATGTAGTCCTAATACACCTCATCATCTAGTCCTAATACACCTCAATATCTAGTCCTAACACACCTCATTGTCTAGTCCTAATACACCTCATCATCTAGTCCTAATACAGCTCATCATGTAGTCCTAATACACCTCATCATGTAGTCCTAATACACCTCATCATGTAGTCCTAATACACCTCATCATGTAGTCCTAATACACCTCATCATCTAGTCCAATACACCTCATTAACTAGTCCTAATACACCTTGTCATCTAATCGTAATACACCTCATCATCTAGTACCAATACACCTGATCATCTAGTCCTAATACACCTCATCTTTTAGTCCTAATACACCTCATCATGTAGTCCTAATACACCTCATCATCTAGTTCTGAAACACCTCATCATCTAGTCCTAATAAACCTCATCATGTAGTCCTAATACACCTCATCATGTAGTCCTAATACACCTCATCATGTAGTCCTAATACACATCATCATGTAGTCCTAATACACAACATCATTTAGTCCTAATACACCTCATAATCTAGTCCTAATACACCTCATCATCTAGTCCTAATACACCTCAATATCTAGTCCTAATACACCTCATAATCTAGTCCTAATACACCTCATCGTGTAGTCCTAATATACCTCATCATGTAGTCCTAATACACCTCATCATGTAGTCCTGATACACAACATCATTTAGTCCTAATACACACCATCATTTAGTCCTAATACACCTCATCATGTAGTCCTAATACACCTCATCATGTAGTCCTAATACACCTCATCATGTAGTCCTAATACACCTCATCATGTAGTCCTAATACACCTCATCATGTAGTCCTGATACACAACATCATTTAGTCCTAATACACACCATCATTTAGTCCTAATACACCTCATCATCTAGTCCTAATACACCTCATCATGTAGTCCTGATACACCTCATCATGTAGTCCTGATACACAACATCATTTAGTCCTAATACACACCATCATTTAGTCCTACTACACCTCATCATCTAGTCCTAATAAACCTCATCATCTAGTCCGAATACACCTCAATATCTAGTCCTAATACACCTCATAATTTAATCCTAATACACTTTATCATGTAGTCCTAACACACCTCATCATCTAATCTTAATACAACTCATCATCTAGTCCTAATACACCCCATCATGTAGTCCTAATACACCTCATCATCTAGTCCCAATACACCTCATCATCTAGTCCTAATACACCTTATAATCTAATCCTAATACTCCTCATCATCTAGTCCTAATACACCTCATAATCTAGGCATAATACACCTCATCATGTAGTCCTGATACACAACATCATTTCGTCCTAATACACACCATCATTTAGTCCTAATACACCTCATCATCTAGTCCTAATAGACCTCGTCATCTAGTCCTAATACACAACATCATTTAGTCCTAATACACCTCATCATCTAGTCCTAATACACAACATCATTTAGTCCTAATACACCTCATAATCTAGTCCTAATACACCTCATCATCTAGTCCTAATACACCTCAATATCTAGTCCGAATACACCTCATCATCTAGTCATAATACAACTCATCATCTAGTCCTAATACACCCCATCATGTAGTCCTAATAAACCTCATCATCTAGTCCTAATACACCTTATCATCTAATCCTAATACACCTCATCATGTAGTCCTGATACACAACATCATTTAGTCCTAATACACACCATCATTTAGTCCTACTACACCTCATCATCTAGTCCTAATAAACCTCATCATCTAGTCCGAATACACCTCAATATCTAGTCCTAATACACCTTATAATTTAATCCTAATACACTTTATCATGTAGTCCTAACACACCTCATCATCTAGTCGTAATACAACTCATCATCTAGTCCTAATACACCCCATCATGTAGTCCTAATACACCTCATCATGTAGTCCTAATGCACCTCATAATGTAGTCCTAATACACCTCATCATCTAGTCTTAATACACCTCATCATGTAGTCCTAATAGACCTTATCATCTAATCCTAATACACCTCATCATCTAGTCCCAATACACCTCATCATCTAGTCCTAATACACCTTATAATCTAATCCTAATACACCTCATCATCTAGTCCCAATACACCTCATCATCTAGTCCTAATACACCTCATCATCTAGTCCTAATACACCTCATAATCTAGTCCTAATACACCTCATCATCTAGTCCTAATACACCTCATCATCTAGTCCTAATACACCTCATCATCTAGTCCTAATACACCTCATCATGCAGTCCTAATACACCTCATCATGTAGTCCTAATACACCTCATAATCTAGTCCTAATACACCTCATCATCTAGTCCGAATACACCTCAATATCTAGTCCTAATACACCTCATAATTTAATACTAATACACTTTATCATGTAGTCCTAACACACCTCATCATCTAGTCGTAATACAACTCATCATCTAATCCTAATACACCTCATCATCTAGTCCCAATACACCTCATCATCTAGTCCTAATACACCTTATAATCTAATCCTAATACACCTCATCATCTAGTCCTAATACACCTCATAATCTAGGCATAATACACCTCATCATGTAGTCCTGATACACAACATCATTTCGTCCTAATACACACCATCATTTAGTCCTACTACACCTTATCATCTAATCCTAATACACCTCATCATCTAGTCCTAATACACCTCGTCATCTAGTCCTAATACACAACATAATTTACTCCTAATACACCTCATCATCTAGTCCTAATACACAACATCATTTAGTCCTAATACACCTCATCATCTAGTCCTAATACACCTCATCATCTAGTCCTAATACACCTCAATATCTAGTCCTAATAGACCTCATCATCTAGTCATAATACAACTCATCATCTAGTCCTAATACACCCCATCATGTAGTCCTAATAAACCTCATCATCTAGTCCTAAAACACCTTATCATCTAATCCTAATACACCTCATCATGTAGTCCTGATACACAACATCATTTAGTCCTAATACACACCATCATTTAGTCCTACTACACCTCATCATCTAGTCCTAATAAACCTCATCATCTAGTCCGAATACACCTCAATATCTAGTCCTAATACACCTCATAATTTAATCCTAATACACTTTATCATGTAGTCCTAACACACCTCATCATCTAGTCGTAATACAACTCATCATCTAGTCCTAATACACCCCATCATGTAGTCCTAATACACCTCATCATGTAGTCCTAATGCACCTCATCATGTAGTCCTAATACACCTCATCATCTAGTCTTAATACACCTCATCATGTAGTCCTAATACACCTCATCATCTAGTCCTAATACACCTCATCATGTAGTCCTAATAGACCTTATCATGTAGTCCTAATACACCTTATAATCTAATCCTAATACACCTCATCATCTAGTCCTAATACACCTCATAATCTAGTTATAATACACCTCATCATCTAGTCCTAATACACAACATAATTTAGTCCTTACACCTCATCATCTAGTCCTAATACACCCCATCATCTAGTCCTAATACACCTCATCATCTAGTCCTAATACACCTCATCATGCAGTCCTAATACACCTCATCATGTAGTCCTAATACACCTCATAATCTAGTCCTAATACACCTCATCATCTAGTCCGAATACACCTCAATATCTAGTCCTAATACACCTCATAATTTAATACTAATACACTTTATCATGTAGTCCTAACACACCTCATCATCTAGTCGTAATACAACTCATCATCTAATCCTAATACACCTCATCATCTAGTCCCAATACACCTCATCATCTAGTCCTAATACACCTTATAATCTAATCCTAATACACCTCATCATCTAGTCCTAATACACCTCATAATCTAGGCATAATACACCTCATCATGTAGTCCTGATACACAACATCATTTCGTCCTAATACACACCATCATTTAGTCCTACTACACCTCATCATCTAGTCCTAATACACCTCATCATCTAGTCCGAGTACACCTCAATATCTAGTCCTAATACACCTCATAATTTAATCCTAATACACCTCATCATCTAGTCCTAATACACCTCATCATGTAGTCCGAATACACCCCATCATGTAGTCCTAATACACCTCATCATGTAGTCCTAATACACCTCGTAGTGTAGTCATAATACACCTCATCATGTAGTCCTAATAGACCTTATCATGTAGTCCTAATACACCTTATCATCTAATCCTAATACACCTCATCATCTAGTCCCAATACACCTCATCATCTAGTCCTAATACACCTTATAATCTAATCCTAATACACATCATCATCTAGTCCTAATACACCTCATAATCTAGGCATAATACACCTCATCATGTAGTCCTGATACACAACATCATTTCGTCCTAATACACACCATCATTTAGTCCTACTACACCTTATCATCTAATCCTAATACACCTCATCATCTAGTCCTAATACACCTCGTCATCTAGTCCTAATACACAACATCATTTAGTCCTAATACACCTCATCATCTAGTCCTAATACACAACATCATTTAGTCCTAATACACCTCATAATCTAGTCCTAATACACCTCATCATCTAGTCCTAATACACCTCAATATCTAGTCCGAATACACCTCATCATCTAGTCATAATACAACTCATCATCTAGTCCTAATACACCCCATCATGTAGTCCTAATAAACCTCATCATCTAGTCCTAATACACCTTATCATCTAGTCCTAATACACCTCATCATGTAGTCCTGATACACAACATCATTTAGTCCTAATACACCCATCATTTAGTCCTAATACACCTCATCATCTAGTCCTAATAAACCTCATCATCTAGTCCGAATACACCTCAATATCTAGTCCTAATACACCTTATAATTTAATCCTAATACACTTTATCATGTAGTCCTAATACACCTCATCATCTAGTCGTAATACAACTCATCATCTAGTCCTAATACACCCCATCATGTAGTCCTAATACACCTCATCATGTAGTCCTAATGCACCTCATAATGTAGTCCTAATACACCTCATCATCTAGTCTTAATACACCTCATCATGTAGTCCTAATAGACCTTATCATCTAATCCTAATACACCTCATCATCTAGTCCCAATACACCTCATCATCTAGTCCTAATACACCTTATAATCTAATCCTAATACACCTCATCATCTAGTCCTAATACACCTCATAATCTAGTTATAATACACCTCATCATGCAGTCCTAATACACCTCATCATCTAGTCCTAATACACAACATAATTTAGTCCTTACACCTCATCATCTAGTCCTAATACACCCCATCATCTAGTCCTAATACACCTCATCATCTAGTCCTAATACACCTCATCATGCAGTCCTAATACACCTCATCATGTAGTCCTAATACACCTCATAATCTAGTCCTAATACACCTCATCATCTAGTCTAATACACCTCAATATCTAGTCCTAATACACCTCATAATTTAATACTAATACACTTTATCATGTAGTCCTAACACACCTCATCATCTAGTCGTAATACAACTCATCATCTAATCCTAATACACCTCATCATCTAGTCCCAATACACCTCATCATCTAGTCCTAATACACCTTATAATCTAATCCTAATACACCTCATCATCTAGTCCTAATACACCTCATCATCTAGTCCTAATACACCTCATCATGTAGTCCTAATACACCTCATCATGTAGTCCTAATACACCTCATCATCTAGTCCTAATACACCTCATCATCTAGTCCTAATACACCTCATCATCTAGTCCTAATACACCTCATCATCTAGTCCTAATACACCTCATCATGTAGTCCGAATACACCCCATCATGTAGTCCTAATACACCTCATCATGTAGTCCTAATACACCTCGTAGTGTAGTCATAATACACCTCATTATCTAGTCCTAATACACCTTATCATCTAATCCTAATACACCTAATCATCTAGTCCCAATACACCTCATCATCTAGTCCTAATACACATTATAATCTAATCCTAATACACATCATCATCTAGTCCTAATACACCTCATAATCTAGGCATAATACACCTCATCATGTAGTCCTGATACACAACATCATTTCGTCCTAATACACCTCATAATCTAGTCCTAATACACCTCATCATCTAGTCCTAATACACAACATAATTTAGTCCTAATACACCTCATCATCTAGTCCTAATACACCTCATCATCTAGTCCTTATATACCTCATTATGTAGTCCTAATACACCTCATCATCTAGTCCTAATACACCTCATCATCTAATCACCTCATAATAGTCCTAATACACCTCATCATCTAGTCCTAATACACCTCATATCTAGTCCTAATACACCTCATCATCTAGTCCTAATACACCTCATCGTGTAGTCCGAATACACCTCATTGTGTAGTCCTAATACACCTCATCATGTAGTCCTAATGAACCTCATAATGTAGTCCTAATACACCTCATCATCTAGTCCTAATACACCTCATCATCTAGTCCTAATACACAACATAATTTAGTCCTTACACATCATCATCTAGTCCTAATACACCTCATCATCTAGTCCTAATACACCTCATCATCTAGTCCTAATACACCTCATCATGTAGTCCTAATACACCTCATCATGTAGTCCTTATACACCTATTCATGTAGTCCTAATACACCTCATCATGCAGTCCTAATACACCTTATCATGTAGTCCTAATACGCCTCATAATCTAGTCCTAATACACCTCATCATCTAGTACTAATACACCTCATCATGTAGTCCTAATACACATCATCATCTAGTCATAATAACCTCATCATCTAGTCCTAATACACTTCATCATCTAGTCCAAATATACCTCATCATCTAGTCCTAATACACCTCATCATGTCCTAATACACCTCATCATGTAGTCCTAATACACCTCATCATCTAGTCCTAATACACCTCATCATCTAGTCCTAATACACCTCATCAATCCTAATCACCTCATATCTCCTAATACACCTCATAATTTAATACTAATACACTTTATCATGTAGTCCTAACACACCTCATCATCTAGTCGTAATACAACTCATCATCTAGTCCTAATACACCCCATCATGTAGTCCTAATACACCTCATCATCTAGTCATCATACACCTCATCTTCTAGTCATAATACACCTCATCATCTAGTCCTAATACACCTCAATATCTAGTCCTAATACACCTCATAATCTAGTCCTAATACACCTCATCGTGTAGTCCGAATACACCTCATCGTGTAGTCCTAATACACCTCATCATCTAGTCCCAATACACCTTATAATCTAATCCTAATACACCTCATCATCTAGTCCTAATACACCTCATAATCTAGTCATAATACACCTCATCATGTAGTCCTGATACACAACATCATTTAGTCCTAATACACACCATCATTTAGTCCTAATACACCTCATCATCTAGTCCTAATACACCTCATCATGTAGTCCTAATACACCTCATCATGTAGTCCTAATACACCTCATCATCTAGTCCTAATACACCTCATCATGTAGTCCTAATACACATCATGTAGTCCTAATACACCTCATCATGTAGTCCTAATACACCTCATCATCTAGTCCTAATACACCTCATCATCTAGTCCTAATACACCTCATAATCATCATCCTAATACACCTCATCATCTAGTCCTAATACACAACATAATTTAGTCCTAATACACCTCATCATGCAGTCCTAATACACCTCATCATCTAGTCCTAATACACCTCATCATCTAGTCCTAATACACCTCATCATCTAGTCCGAATACACCTCAATATCTAGTCCTAATACACCTCATAATTTAATACTAATACACTTTATCATGTAGTCCTAACACACCTCATCATCTAGTCGTAATACAACTCATCATCTAGTCCTAATACACCCCATCATGTAGTCCTAATACACCTCATCATCTAGTCATCATACACCTCATCTTCTAGTCGTAATACACCTCATCATCTAGTCATAATACACCTCATCATGTAGTCCTAATACACCTCATTATCTAGTCCTAATACACCTTATCATCTAATCCTAATACACCTCATCATCTAGTCCCAATACACCTCATCATCTAGTCCTAATACACCTTATAATCTAATCCTAATACACCTCATCATCTAGTCCTAATACACCTCATAATCTAGGCATAATACACCTCATCATGTAGTCCTGATACACAACATCATTTCGTCCTAATACACACCATCATTTAGTCCTACTACACCTCATCATCTAGTCCTAATACACCTCATCATCTAGTCCGAATACACCTCAATATCTAGTCCTAATACACCTCATAATTTAATCCTAATACACCTCATCATGTAGTCCTAATACACCTCATCATGTAGTCCTAATACACCTCATCATGTAGTCCTAATACACCTCATCATGTAGTCCTAATACACCTCGTAGTGTAGTCATAATACACCTCATCATGTAGTCCTAATACACCTTATCATCTAATCCTAATACACCTCATCATCTAGTCCTAATACACCTCGTCATCTAGTCCTAATACACAACATAATTTAGTCCTAATACACCTCATCATGTAGTCCTAATACACCTCATCATCTAGTCCTAATACACCTCATCATCTAGTCCTAATACACCTCATCATCTAGTCCTAATACACCTCATCATCTAGTCATAATACACCTCATCATCTAGTCATAATACACCTCATCATCTAGTCCTAATACACCTCAATATCTAGTCCTAATACACCTCATAATCTAGTCCTAATACACCTCATCGTGTAGTCCGAATACACCTCATCGTGTAGTCCTAATACACCTCATCATGTAGTCCTAATGCACCTCATAATGTAGTCCTAATACACCTCATCATCTAGTCCTAATACACCTCATCATGTAGTCCTAATAGACCTTATCATGTAGTCCTAATACACCTCATCATCTAGTCATAATACAACTCATCATCTAGTCCTAATACACCCCATCATGTAGTCCTAATAAACCTCATCATCTAATCCTAATACACCTCATCATCTAGTCCCAATACACCTCATCATCTAGTCCTAATACACTTTATAATCTAATCCTAATACACCTCATCATCTAGTCCTAATACACCTCATAATCTAGTTATAATACACCTCATCATGCAGTCCTAATACACCTCATCATCTAGTCCTAATACACCTCATCATCTAGTCCTAATACACCTCATCATCTAGTCGTAATACACCCCATCATGTAGTCCTAATAAACCTCATCATCTAATCCTAATACACCTCATCATCTAGTCCCAATACACCTCATCATCTAGTCCTAATACACTTTATCATCTAATCCTAATACACCTCATCATCTAGTCCTAATACACCTCATCATCTAGTCCTAATACACCTCATCATCTAGTCCTAATACACCTCATCATCTAGTCCTAATACACCTTATCATCTAATCCTAATACACCTCATCATCTAGTCCTAATACACCTCATCATCTAGTCCTAATACACAACATAATTTAGTCCTTACACCTCATCATCTAGTCCTAATACACCTCATCATCTAGTCCTAATACACAACATAATTTAGTCCTTACACC
This sequence comes from Oncorhynchus tshawytscha, assembly GCF_018296145.1. Lineage (NCBI taxonomy): Eukaryota > Metazoa > Chordata > Actinopteri > Salmoniformes > Salmonidae > Oncorhynchus > Oncorhynchus tshawytscha. The sequence continues at coordinate 44,541,399 of NC_056449.1, read as the reverse complement.
TCATCATCTAGTCCTAATACACCCCATCATCTAGTCCTAATACACCTCATCATCTAGTCCTAATACACCTCATCATGCAGTCCTAATACACCTCATCATGTAGTCCTAATACACCTCATAATCTAGTCCTAATACACCTCATCATCTAGTCCTAATACACCTCATCATCTAGTCCCAATACACAACATCATTTAGTCCTAATACACCTCATCATCTAGTCATAATACACCACATTATCTAGTCCTAATACACTGCAATATCTAGTCCTAATACACCTCATCATCTAGTCCTAATGCACCTCATCGTGTAGTCCTAATACACCTCATCATGTAGTCCTAATACACCTCATCATCTAGTCCTAATACACCTCATCATGTAGTCCTAATACACCCCATCATGTAGTCCTAATACACCTCATCATGTAGTCCTAATACACCTCGTAGTGTAGTCATAATACACCTCATCATGTAGTCCTAATACACCTCATTATCTAGTCCTAATACACCTTATCATCTAATCCTAATACACCTCATCATCTAGTCCCAATACACCTCATCATCTAGTCCTAATACACCTTATAATCTAATCCTAATACACATCATCATCTAGTCCTAATACACCTCATAATCTAGGCATAATACACCTCATCATGTAGTCCTGATACACAACATCATTTCGTCCTAATACACACCATCATTTAGTCCTACTACACCTCATCATCTAGTCCTAATACACCTCATCATCTAGTCCGAATACACCTCAATATCTAGTCCTAATACACCTCATAATTGAATCCTAATACACCTCATCATGTAGTCCTAATACACCTCATCATGTAGTCCTAATACACCCCATCATGTAGTCCTAATACACCTCATCATGTAGTCCTAATACACCTCGTAGTGTAGTCATAATACACCTCATCATGTAGTCCTAATACACCTTATCATCTAATCCTAATACACCTCATCATCTAGTCCTAATACACCTCATCATCTAGTCCTAATACACAACATCATTTAGTCCTAATACACCTCATAATCTAGTCCTAATACACCATCATTTAGTCCTAATACACCTCATAATCTAGTCCATAATACACCTCATCATCTAGTCCTAATACACCTCATCATCTAGTCCTAATACACCTCATAATCTAGTCCTAATACACCTCATCATGTAGTCCTAATACACCTCATCATGTAGTCCTAATACACCTCATCATCTAGTCCTAATACACCTCTTATCATGTAGTCCTAATACACCTCATCATCTAGTCCTAATACACCATCTAGTCCTATCATACAATACACCTCATCATGTAGTCCTAATACACCTCATCATCTAGTCTAATACACCTCATAATACACCTCATCATCTAGTCCTAATACACCTTATATCTATCCTAATACACCTCATCATCTAGTCCTAATACACCTCATCATCTAGTTATAATACACCTCATCATGCAGTCCTAATACACCTCATCATCTAGTCCTAATACACCTCATCATCTAGTCCTAATACACAACATAATTTAGTCCTTACACATCATCATCTAGTCCTAATACACCCCATCATCTAGTCCTAATACACCTCATCATCTAGTCCTAATACACCTCATCATGTAGTCCTAATACACCTCATAATGTAGTCCTAATACACCTCATCATCTAGTCCTAATACACCTCATCATGTAGTCCTAATAGACCTTATCATGTAGTCCTAATACACCTCATCATCTAGTCATAATACAACTCATCATCTAGTCCTAATACACCCCATCATGTAGTCCTAATAAACCTCATCATCTAGTCCTAATACACCTTATCATCTAATCCTAATACACCTCATCATCTAGTCCCAATACACCTCATCATCTAGTCCTAATACACCTTATAATCTAATCCTAATACACCTCATCATCTAGTCCTAATACACCTCATAATCTAGTTATAATACACCTCATCATGCAGTCCTAATACACCTCATCATCTAGTCCTAATACACCTCATCATCTAGTCCTAATACACAACATAATTTAGTCATCATCATCTAGTCCTAATACACCTCATCATCTAGTCCTAATACACCTCATCATCTAGTCCTAATACACCTCATCATCTAGTCCTAATACACCTCATCATCTAGTCCTAATACACCTCATCATCTAGTCCTAATACACCTCATCATCTCATCATCTGTAGTCCTAATACACCTCATCATGTAGTCCTAATACACCTCATCATCTAGTCCTAATACACCTCATCATCTAGTCCTAATACACCTCATCATCTAGTCCTAATACACCTCATCATCTAGTCCTAATACACCTATCATCTAGTCCTAATACACCTCATCATCTAGTCCTAATACACCTCATCATCATAGTCCTAATACACCTCATCATCTAGTCCTAATACACCTCATCATCTAGTCCTAATACACCTCATCATCTAGTCCTAATACACCTAATACACCTCATCAAGTCCTAATACACCTCATCATCTAGTCCTAATACACCTCATATCTAGTCCTAATACACCTCATCATCTAGTCCTAATACACCTCATCATCTAGTCCTAATACACCTCATCATCTAGTCCTAATACACCTCATCATCTAGTCCTAATACACCTCATCATCTAGTCCTAATACACCTCATCATCTAGTCCTAATACACCTCATCATCTAGTCCTAATACACCTCATCATCTAGTCCTAATACACCTCATCATCTTGTCCTAATACACCTCATCATCTAGTCCTAATACACCTCATCGTCTAGTCCTAATACACCTCATCATCTAGTCCTAATACACCTCATCATCTAGTCCTAATATACCTCATCATCTAGTCCTAATACACCTCATCATCTAGTCCTAATACACAACATCATCTTGTCCTAATACAGCTCATCATCTAATCCTAATACACCTCATCATCTAGTCCTAATACACCTCATCATCTAGTCCTAATACACTACATCATCTTGTCCTAATACACCTCATCATCTAGTCCTAATACACCTCATCGTCTAGTCCTAATACACCTCATCATGTAGTCCTAATACACATCATCATGTAGTCCTAATACACCTCATCATCTAGTCCTAATCATCATCTAGTCACACCTCATCATCTAGTCCTAATACACCTCAGTCCTAATACACCTCATCATCTAGTCCTAATACACCTCATCATGTAGTCCTAATACACCTCATCATCTAGTCCTAATACACCTCATCATCTAGTCCTAATACACCTCATCATGTAGTCCTAATACACCTCATCATCTAGTCCTAATACACCTCATCATGTAGTCCTAATACACCTCATCCTAATACACCTCATCAGTAGTCCTAATACACCTCATCATGTAGTCCTAATACACCTCATCATGTAGTCCTAATACACCTCATCATCTAGTCCTAATACACCTCATCTAATCTACACCTCATCATCTAGTCCTATCATCATACACCTCATCATCTAGTCCTAATACACCTCATAATCTAATCCTAATACACCTCATCATCTAGTCCTAATACACCTCATCAGGCATAATACACCTCATCATGTAGTCCTATACACAACATCATTTCAATACACACATCATTTAGTCCTAATACACCTCATCATCTAGTCCTAATACACCTCATCATCTAGTCCTAATACACCTCATATCTAGTCCTAATACACCTCATCATCATTAATCCTAATACACCTCATCATGTAGTCCTAATACACCTCATCATGTAGTCCTAATACACCTCATCATGTAGTCCTAATACACCTCATCATGTAGTCCTAATACACCTCATCATGTAGTCATAATACACCTCATCATGTACCTCAGTCATTAATACATCTAGTCCTAATACACCTCATCATCTAGTCCTAATACACCTCATCATCTAGTCCTAATACACCTCATAATTTAGTCCTAATACACCTCATCATCTAGTCCTAATACACCTCATCATCATACACCTCATAGTCTAATACACCTCATCATCTAGTCCTAATACACCTCATCAGTCAATCACCTCATTGTGTAGTCCTAATACACCTCATCATGTAGTCCTAATACACCTCATCATCTAGTAGTCCTAATACACCTCATCATCTAGTCCTAATACACCTCATCATCTAGTCCTAATACACCTCATCATCTAGTCCTAATACACCTCATCATAGTCCTAATCTACCTAATACACCTCATCATCTAGTCCTAATACACCTCATTATAATACACCTCATCATGTAGTCCTAATACACCTCATCATCTAGTCCTAATACACCTCATCATCTAGTCCTAATCACATCTAGTAATACACAGTCACACCTCATCATCTAGTCCTAATACATCATCTAGTCTCATCATCATAGTCCTAATACACCTCATCATCTAGTCCTAATACACCTCATCATGTAGTCCTAATACACCTCATCACCTCACCTCATCATGTAGTCCTAATACACCTCATCATCTAGTCCTAATACACCTCATCATGTAGTCCTAATAGACCTTATCATGTAGTCCTAATACACCTCATCATCTAGTCATAATACAACTCATCATCTAGTCCTAATACACCCCATCATGTAGTCCTAATAAACCTCATCATCTAGTCCTAATACACCTTATCATCTAGTCCTAATACACAACATCATCTTGTCCTAATACAGCTCATCATCTAATCCTAATACACCTCATCATCTAGTCCTAATACACCTCATCATCTAGTCCTAATACACTACATCATCTTGTCCTAATACACCTCATCATCTAGTCCTAATACACCTCATCGTCTAGTCCTAATACACCTCATCATCTAGTCCTAATACACAACATCATTTAGTCCTAATACACCTCATCATCTAGTCCTAATACACCTCATCATCTAGTCCTAATACACCTCATCATCTAGTCCTAATACACCTCATCATGTAGTCCTAATACACCTCATCATGCAATACACCTCATCATGTCCTAATACACCTATCATCTAGTCCTAATACACCTCATCATCTAGTCCTAATACACCTCATCATGTAGTCCTAATACACCTCATCATGTAGTCCTAATACACCTCATCTAGTCATAATACACCTCATCATGTAGTCCTAATACACCTCATCATCTAGTCCTAATACACCTCATCTAGTCCTAATACACCTCATCATCTAGTCCTAATACACCTCATCATCTAGTCCTAATACACCCTTATAATCTAGTCCTAATACACCTCATCATCTAGTCCTAATACACCTCATAATCTAGGCATAATACACCTCATCATGTAGTCCTGATACACAACATCATTTCGTCCTAATACACACCATCATTTAGTCCTACTACACCTCATCATCTAGTCCTAATACACCTCATCATCTAGTCCGAATACACCTCAATATCTAGTCCTAATACACCTCATAATTTAATCCTAATACACCTCATCATGTAGTCCTAATACACCTCATCATGTAGTCCTAATACACCCCATCATGTAGTCCTAATACACCTCATCATGTAGTCCTAATACACCTCGTAGTGTAGTCATAATACACCTCATCATGTAGTCCTAATACACCTTATCATCTAATCCTAATACACCTCATCATCTAGTCCTAATACACCTCGTCATCTAGTCCTAATACACAACATAATTTAGTCCTAATACACCTCATCATCTAGTCCTAATACACAACATCATTTAGTCCTAATACACCTCATAATCTAGTCCTAATACACCTCATCATCTAGTCCTAATACACCTCAATATCTAGTCCTAATACACCTCATAATCTAGTCCTAATACACCTCATCATGTAGTCCTAATGCACCTCATCATGTGTAGTCCTAATACACCTCATCATGTAGTCCTAATACACCTCATCATGTAGTCCTAATACACCTCATCATCTAGTCCTAATACACCTCATCATGTAGTCCTAATACACCTCATCATGTAGTCCTAATACACCTGATCATCCTAATACACCTCATCACCTAGTCCTAATACACCTCATCATGTAGTCCTAATACACCACATCATGTAGTCCTAATACACCTCATCATGCAGTCCTAATACACCTCATCATCTAGTCCTAATACACAACATAATTTAGTCCTAATACACCTCATCATCTAGTCCTAATACACCTCATCATCTAGTCCTAATACACCTCATCATCTAGTCCTAATACACCTCATCATGTAGTCCTAATACACCTCATCATGTAGTCCTAATACACCTCATCATCTAGTCCTAATACACCTCATCATGTAGTCCTAATACACATCATGTAGTCCTAATACACCTCATCATGCAGTCCTAATACACCTCATCATCTAGTCCTAATACACCCCATCATGTAGTCCTAATAAACCTCATCATCTAGTCCTAATACACCTTATCATCTAATCCTAATACACCTCATCATCTAGTCCCAATACACCTCATCATCTAGTCCTAATACACCTTATAATCTAATCCTAATACACCTCATCATCTAGTCCTAATACACCTCATAATCTAGTTATAATACACCTCATCATGCAGTCCTAATACACCTCATCATCTAGTCCTAACACACCTCATCATCTAGTCCTAATACACAACATAATTTAGTCCTTACACCTCATCATCTAGTCCTAATACACCTCATCATCTAGTCCTAATACACCTCATCATCTAGTCCTAATACACCTCATCATGTAGTCCTAATACACCTCATAATCTAGTCCTAATACACCTCATCATCTAGTCCGAATACACCTCAATATCTAGTCCTAATACACCTCATAATTTAATACTAATACACTTTATCATGTAGTCCTAACACACCTCATCATCTAGTCGTAATACAACTCATCATCTAGTCCTAATACACCCCATCATGTAGTCCTAATACACCTCATCATCTAGTCATCATACACCTCATCTTCTAGTCGTAATACACCTCATCATCTAGTCATAATACACCTCATCATGTAGTCCTAATACACCTCATTATCTAGTCCTAATACACCTTATCATCTAATCCTAATACACCTCATCATCTAGTCCCAATACACCTCATCATCTAGTCCTAATACACCTTATAATCTAATCCTAATACACCTCATCATCTAGTCCTAATACACCTCATAATCTAGGCATAATACACCTCATCATGTAGTCCTGATACACAACATCATTTCGTCCTAATACACACCATCATTTAGTCCTACTACACCTCATCATCTAGTCCTAATACACCTCATCATCTAGTCCGAATACACCTCAATATCTAGTCCTAATACACCTCATAATTTAATCCTAATACACCTCATCATGTAGTCCTAATACACCTCATCATGTAGTCCTAATACACCTCATCATGTAGTCCTAATACACCTCATCATGTACTCCTAATACACCTTGTAGTGTAGTCATAATACACCTCATCATGTAGTCCTAATACACCTTATCATCTAATCCTAACACCTCATCATCTAGTCCTAATACACCTCATCATCTAGTCCTAATACACAACATAATTTAGTCCTAATACACCTCATCATCTAGTCCTAATACACCTCATCATCTAGTCCTAATACACCTCATCATGTAGTCCTAATACACCTCATCATCTAGTCCTAATACACCTCATCATCTAGTCCTAATACACCTCATCTAGTCCTAATACACCTCATCATCTAGTCCTAATACACCTCATATCTAGTCCTAATACACCTCATCATCTAGTCCTAATACACCTCATCATGTAGTCTCAATACACCTCATGTAGTCCTAATACACCTCATCATGTAGTCCTAATACACCTCATCATGTAGTCCTAATACACCTCATCATCTAGTCCTAATACACCTCATCATCTAGTCCTACATATCATGTAGTCCTAATATCATCATAGTCCTAATACACCTCATCATCTAGTCCTAATACACCTCATCATCTAGTCCTAATACACCTCATCATCTAGTCCTAATACACCTTATAATCTAATCCTAATACACCTCATCATCTAGTCCTAATACACCTCATAATCTAGTCCTAATACACCTCATCATGCAGTCCTAATACACCTCATCATCTAGTCCTAATACACCTCATAATACACCTCATCATCTAGTCCTAATACACAACATAATCATCTAGTCCTAATACACCTCATCATCTAGTCACCTCATCTAATACACCTCATCATCTAGTCCTAATACACCTCATCATCTAGTCCTAATACACCTCATCATGTAGTCCTAATACACCTCATCATCTAGTCCTAATACACCTCATCATCTAGTCCTAATACACCTCATCATCTAGTCCTAATACACCTCATCATCTAGTCCTAATACACCTCATCATCTAGTCCTAATACACCTCATCATCTAGTCCTAATACACCTCATCTAGTCCTAATACACCTCATCATCTAGTCCCAATACACCTCATCATCTAGTCCTAATACACCTTATATCATCTAATCCTAATACACCTCATCATCTAGTCCTAATACACCTCATAATCTAGTTATAATACACCTCATCATGCAGTCCTAATACACCTCATCATCTAGTCCTAATACACCTCATCATCTAGTCCTAATACACAACATAATTTAGTCCTACACCTCATCATCTAGTCCTAGTACACCTCATCATCTAGTCCTAATACACCTCATCATCTAGTCCTAATACACCTCATCATCTAGTCCTAATACACCTCATCATGTAGTCCTAATACACCTCATCATCTAGTCCTAATACACCTCATCATCTAGTCCTAATACACCTCATCATCTAGTCCTAATACACTCATCATGTAGTCCTAATACACCTCATCATCTAGTCCTAATACACATGTCATCATCTAGTCCTAATACACCTCATCATCTAGTCCTAATACACCTCATCATGTAGTCCTAATACACCTCATCATCTAGTCCTAATACACCTCATCATCTAGTCCTAATACACCTCATCATCTAGTCCTAATACACCTCTCATCATCTAGTCCTAATACACCTCATAATCTAGGCATAATACACCTCATCATGTAGTCCTGATACACAACATCATTTCGTCCTAATACACACCATCATTTAGTCCTACTACACCTCATCATCTAGTCCTAATACACCTCATCATCTAGTCCTAATACACCTCATCATCTAGTCCTAATACACCTCATCATGTAGTCCTAATACACCTCATCATGTAGTCCTAATACACCTCATCATGTAGTCCTAATACACCTCATCATGTAGTCCTAATACACCTCATCATGTAGTCCTAATACACCTCGTAGTGTAGTCATAATACACCTCATCATGTAGTCCTAATACACCTTATCATCTAGTCCTAATACACCTCATCATCTAGTCCTAATACACCTCATCATCTAGTCCTAATACACAACATAATTTAGTCCTAATACACCTCATCATCTAGTCCTAATACACCTCATCATCTAGTCCTAATACACCTCATAATCTAGTCCTAATACACCTCATCATCTAGTCCTAATACACCTCAATATCTAGTCCTAATACACCTCATAATCTAGTCCTAATACACCTCATCATGTAGTCCTAATACACCTCATCATGTAGTCCTAATACACCTCATCATCTAGTCCTAATACACCTCATAATGTAGTCCTAATACACCTCATCATCTAGTCCTAATACACCTCATCATCTAGTCCTAATACACCTCATCATCTAGTCCTAATACACCTCATATCATCTAGTCCTAATACACCTCATCATCTAGTCCTAATACACCTCATCATCTAGTCCTAATCCTAATACACCTCATCATCTAGTCCTAATACACCTCACACCTCATCATCTAGTCCTAATACACCTCATCATCATAGTCCTAATACACCTCATCATCTAGTCCTAATACACCTCATCATGTAGTCCTAATACACTCATCATGTAGTCCTAATACACCTCATCATCTAGTCCTAATACACCTCATCATGTAGTCCTAATAGACCTTATCATGTAGTCCTATACACCTCATCATCTAGTCATACACAACTCATCATCTAGTCCTAATACACCCCATCATGTAGTCCTAATAAACCTCATCATCTAGTCCTAATACACCTTATCATCTAATCCTAATACACCTCATCATCTAGTCCCAATACACCTCATCATCTAGTCCTAATACACAACATAATTTAGTACTTACACCTCATCATCTAGTCCTAATACACCTCATAATCTAGTTATAATACACCTCATCATGCAGTCCTAATACACCTCATCATCTAGTCCTAACACACCTCATCATCTAGTCCTAATACACAACATAATTTAGTCCTTACACCTCATCATCTAGTCCTAATACACCTCATCATGTAGTCCTAATACACCTCATCATCTAGTCCTAATACACCTCATCATGTAGTCCTAATACACCTCATCATGTAGTCCTAATACACCTCATCATCTAGTCCGAATACACCTCAATATCTAGTCCTAATACACCTCATAATTTAATACTAATACACTTTATCATGTAGTCCTAACACACCTCATCATCTAGTCGTAATACAACTCATCATCTAGTCCTAATACACCCCATCATGTTGTCCTAATACACCTCATCATCTAGTCATCATACACCTCATCTTCTAGTCGTAATACACCTCATCATCTAGTCATAATACACCTCATCATGTAGTCCTAATACACCTCATTATCTAGTCCTAATACACCTTATCATCTAATCCTAATACACCTCATCATCTAGTCCCAATACACCTCATCATCTAGTCCTAATACACCTTATAATCTAATCCTAATACACCTCATCATCTAGTCCTAATACACCTCATAATCTAGGCATAATACACCTCATCATGTAGTCCTGATACACAACATCATTTCGTCCTAATACACACCATCATTTAGTCCTAATACACCTCATCATCTAGTCCTAATAGACCTCGTCATCTAGTCCTAATACACCTCAATATCTAGTCCTAATACACCTCATACACCTCATAATTTAATCCTAATACACCTCATCATGTAGTCCTAATACACCTCATCATGTAGTCCTAATACACCTCATCATGTAGTCCTAATACACCTCATCATCTAGTCCTAATACCTCACATCTCATACATCTAGTCATAATACACCTCATCATGTAGTCCTATACACAACCTCATCATCTAGTCCCAATACACCTCATCATCTAGTCCTAATACACCTCATCATCTAGTCCTAATACACCTCATCATCTAGTCCTAATACACCTCATCATGTAGTCCTAATACACCTGATCATGTAGTCCTAATACACCTCATCACCTAGTCCTAATACACCTCATCATGTAGTCATAATACACAACATCATGTAGTCCTAATACACCTCATCATGTAGTCCTAATACACCTCATCTTCTCGTCCTAATACACCTCATCATCTAGTCCTAATACACCTCATCATCTAGTCCGAATACACAACATAATTTAGTCCTAATACACCTCATCATCTAGTCCTAATACACCTCATCATCTAGTCCTAATACACCTCATCATCTAGTCCTAATACACTAATACACCTCATCATCATGTAGTCCTAATACACCTCATCATCTAGTCCTAATACACCTATCATAATACACCTCATCATCTAGTCCTAATACACCTCATCATCTAGTCCTAATACACAACATCATCTTGTCCTAATACAGCTCATCATCTAATCCTAATACACCTCATCATCTAGTCCTAATACACCTCATCATCTAGTCCTAATACACCTCATCATCTTGTCCTAATACACCTCATCATCTAGTCCTAATACACCTCATCATCTAGTCCTAATACACCTCAATCATCTAGTCCTAATACACCTCATCATGTAGTCCTAATACACCTCATCATGTAGTCCTAATACACATCATCATGTAGTCCTAATACACCTCATGTAGTCTAATACACCTCATCATAGTCCTAATACACCTCATCATCTAGTCCTAATACACCTCATCATCTAATCCTAATACACCTCATCATCTAGTCCCAATACACCTCATCATCTAGTCCACCTAATAATACCTCATCATCTAGTCCTAATACACCTCATCATGTAGTCCTAATACACAACATCATTTAGTCCTAATACACACCATCATTTAGTCCTACACACCTCATCATCTAGTCCTAATACACCTCATCATCTAGTCCTAATACACCTCATCATCTAGTCCTAATACACCTCAATATCTAGTCCTAATACACCTCATCATGTAGTCCTAATACACCTCATCATGTAGTCCTAATACACATCATCATGTAGTCCTAATACACCTCATCATCTAGTCCTAATACACCTCATCATGTAGTCCTAATACACCTGATCATGTAGTCCTAATACACCTCATCACCTAGTCCTAATACATATCATCATCTAGTCCTAATATACCTCATCATCTAGTCCTAATACACAACATCATGTAGTCCTAATACACCTCATCATCTAGTCCTAATACACAACATCATTTAGTCCTAATACACCTCATCATCTAGTCCTAATACACCTCATCATCTAGTCCTAATACACCTCATCATCTAGTCCTAATACACCTCATCATCTAGTCCTAATACACCTCATCATGTAGTCCTAATACACCTCATCATGTAGTCCTAATACACCTCATCATGTAGTCCTAATACACCTCATCATGTAGTCCTAATACACCTCATCATCTAGTCCTAATACACCTCATCATCTAGTCCTAATACACCTCATCATGTAGTCCTAATACACCTCATCATCTAGTCCTAATACACCTCATCATCTAGTCCTAATACACCTCATCATCTAGTCCTAATACACCTCATCATCTAGTTATAATACACCTCATCATGCAGTCCTAATACACCTCATCATCTAGTCCTAATACACCTCATCATCTAGTCCTAATACACCCTAATACCTCATCATCTAGTCCTAATACACCTCATCATCTAGTCCTAATACACCTCATCATCTAGTCCTAATACACCTCATCATAGTAGTCCTAATACACCTCATATAATCTAATCCTAATACACCTCATCATCTAGTCCTAATACACCTCATCATCTCATCATGCAGTCCTAATACACCTCATCATCTAGTCCTAATACACCTCATCATCTAGTCCTAATACACCTCATCATCTAGTCCTAATACACATCATCTTAGTCATAATTTCATCATCTAGTCCTAATACACTTCATCATCTAGTCCTAATACACCTCATCATCTAGTCCTAATACACCTCATCATCTAGTCCTAATACACCTCATCATGTAGTCCTAATACACCTCATCATGTAGTCCTAATACACCTCATCATCTAGTCCTAATACACCTCATCATGTAGTCCTAATACACCTCATCATCTAGTCCTAATACACCTCATCATCTAGTCCTAATACACCTCATCATCTAGTCCTAATACACCTCATCATCTAGTCCTAATACACCTCATCATGTAGTCCTAATACACCTCATCATCTAGTCCTAATACACAACATCATTTAGTCCTAATACACCTCATCATCTAGTCCTAATACACCTCATCATCTAGTCCTAATACACCTCAATATCTAGTCCTAATACACCTCATCATGTAGTCCTAATACACCTCATCATGTAGTCCTAATACACCTCATCATGTAGTCCTAATACACCTCATCATCTAATGTCAATACACCTCATCATAATGTCCTAATACACCTCATCATCTAGTCCTAATACACCTCATCATGTAGTCCTAATACACCTCATCATGTAGTCCTAATACACCTCATCATCTAGTCCTAATACACCTCATCCTAATACACCTCATCATCTAGTCCTAATACACCTCATCATCTAGTCCTAATACACCTCATCATCTAGTCCTAATACACCTCATCATCTAGTCCTAATACACCTCATCATCTAGTCCTAATACACCTCATAATTTAGTCCTACACCTCATCATCTAGTCCTAATACACCTCATCATCTAGTCCTAATACACCTCATCATCTAGTCCTAATACACCTCATCATCTAGTCCTAATACACCTTATAATCTAATCCTAATACACCTCATCATCTAGTCCTAATACACCTCATCATCTAGTCCTAATACACCTCATCATGTAGTCCTAATACACCTCATCATCTAGTCCTAATACACCATCATCTAGTCCTAATACACAAATATTTAGTCCTACACCTCATCATCTAGTCCTAATACACCTCATCATCTAGTCCTAATACACCTCATCATCTAGTCCTAATACACCTCATCATCAGTCCTAATACACCTCATCATCTAGTCCTAATACACCTCATCATCTAGTCCTAATACACCTCATCATCTAGTCCTAATACACCTCATCATCTAGTCCTAATACACCTCATCATCTAGTCCTAATACACCTCATCATCTAGTCCTAATACACCTCATCATCTAGTCCTAATACACCTCATCATCTAGTCCTAATACACCTCATCATCTCTAGTCCTAATACACCTTATCATCTAGTCCTAATACACCTCATCATCTAGTCCTAATACACCTCGTCATCTAGTCCTAATACACAACATAATTTAGTCCTAATACACCTCATCATGCAGTCCTAATACACCTCATCATCTAGTCCTAATACACCTCATAATTTAATACTAATACACTTTATCATGTAGTCCTAACACACCTCATCATCTAGTCGTAATACAACTCATCATCTAGTCCTAATACACCCCATCATGTAGTCCTAATACACCTCATCATCTAGTCATCATACACCTCATCTTCTAGTCGTAATACACCTCATCATCTAGTCATAATACACCTCATCATGTAGTCCTAATACACCTCATTATCTAGTCCTAATACACCTTATCATCTAATCCTAATACACCTCATCATCTAGTCCCAATACACCTCATCATCTAGTCCTAATACACCTTATAATCTAATCCTAATACACCTCATCATCTAGTCCTAATACACCTCATAATCTAGGCATAATACACCTCATCATGTAGTCCTGATACACAACATCATTTTCCTAATACACACCATCATTTAGTCCTACTACACCTCATCATCTAGTCCTAATACACCTCATCATCTAGTCCTAATACACCTCATAATTTAGTCCTAATACACCTCATCATCTAGTCCTAATACACCTCATCATGTAGTCCTAATACACCTCATCATGTAGTCCTAATACACCTCATCATGTAGTCCTAATACACCTCATCATGTAGTCCTAATACACCTCGTAGTGTAGTCATAATACACCTCATCATGTAGTCCTAATACACCTTATCATCTAATCCTAATACACCTCATCATCTAGTCCTAATACACCTCATCATCTAGTCCTAATACACAACATAATTTAGTCCTAATACACCTCATCATCTAGTCCTAATACACCTCATCATCTAGTCCTTATACACCTCATTATGTAGTCCTAATACACCTCATCATCTAGTCCTAATACACAACATCATTTAGTCCTAATACACCTCATAATCTAGTCCTAATACACCTCATCATCTAGTCCTAATACACCTCAATATCTAGTCCTAATACACCTCATAATCTAGTCCTAATACACCTCATCATCTAGTCTAATACACCTCATCATGTAGTCCTAATACACCTGATCATGTAGTCCTAATACACCTCATCACCTAGTCCTAATACACCTCATCATCTAGTCCTAATACACCTCATCATCTAGTCCTAATACACCTCATCATCTAGTCCTAATACACCTCATCATCTAGTCCTAATACACCTCATCATCTAGTCCTAATACACCTCATCATCTAGTCCTAATACACCTTATAATCTAATCCTAATACACCTCATCATCTAGTCCTAATACACCTCATAATCTAGTTATAATACACCTCATCATGCAGTCCTAATACACCTCATCATCTAGTCCTAATACACCTCATCATCTAGTCCTAATACACAACATAATTTAGTCCTTACACCTCATCATCTAGTCCTAATACACCCCATCATCTAGTCCTAATACACCTCATCATCTAGTCCTAATACACCTCATCATGCAGTCCTAATACACCTCATCATGTAGTCCTAATACACCTCATAATCTAGTCCTAATACACCTCATCATCTAGTCCTAATACACCTCATCATCTATTCCTAATACACAACATCATTTAGTCCTAATACACCTCATCATCTAGTCCTAATACACCTTATCATCTAATCCTAATACACCTCAACATCTAGTCCCAATACACCTCATCATCTAGTCCTAATACACCTCATCGTGTAGTCCTAATACACTATATCTAGTCCTAATACACCTCATCATCTAGTCCTAATACACCTCATAATCTAGTTATAATACACCTCATCATGCAGTCCTAATACACCTCATCATCTAGTCCTAATACACCTCATCATCTAGTCCTAATACACAACATAATTTAGTCCTAATACACCTCATCATGTAGTCCTAATACACCTCATCATCTAGTCCTAATACACATCATCATCTAGTCCTAATACACCTCATCATCTAGTCCTAATACACCTCATCATGTAGTCCTAATACACCTCATCATGTAGTCCTAATACACCTCATCATCTAGTCCTAATACACCTCATCATCTAGTCCTAATACACCTCATCATCTAGTCCTAATACACCTCATCATCTAGTCCTAATACACCTCATCATGTAGTCCTAATACACCTCATCATGTAGTCCTAATACACCTCATCACCTAGTCCTAATACACCTCATCATGTAGTCCTAATACACCTCATCATCTAGTCCTAATACACAACATAATTTAGTCCTAATACACCTCATCATCTAGTCCTAATACACCTCATCATCTAGTCCTTATACACCTCATTATGTAGTCCTAATACACCTCATCATCTAGTCCTGATACACAACATCATTTCGTCCTAATACACACCATCATTTAGTCCTACTACACCTCATCATCTAGTCCTAATACACCTCATCATCTAGTCCGAATACACCTCAATATCTAGTCCTAATACACCTCATAATTTAATCCTAATACACCTCATCATGTAGTCCTAATACACCTCATCATGTAGTCCTAATACACCCCATCATGTAGTCCTAATACACCTCATCATGTAGTCCTAATACACCTCGTAGTGTAGTCATAATACACCTCATCATGTAGTCCTAATACACCTTATCATCTAATCCTAATACACCTCATCATCTAGTCCTAATACACCTCGTCATCTAGTCCTAATACACAACATAATTTAGTCCTAATACACCTCATCAATACACCTCATCATCTCAATACACAACATCATTTAGTCCTAATACACCTCATAATCTAGTCCTAATACACAACATCATTTAGTCCTAATACACCTCATAATCTAGTCCTAATACACCTCATCATCTAGTCCTAATACACCTCAATATCTAGTCCTAATACACCTCATAATCTAGTCCTAATACACCTCATCATGTAGTCCTAATGCACCTCTTAATGTAGTCCTAATACACCTCATCATCTAGTCCTAATACACCTCATCATGTAGTCCTAATAGACCTTATCATGTAGTCCTAATACACCTTATAATCTAATCCTAATACACCTCATCATCTAGTCCTAATACACCTCATAATCTAGTTATAATACACCTCATCATGCAGTCCTAATACACCTCATCATCTAGTCCTAATACACCTCATCATCTAGTCCTAATACACAACATAATTTAGTCCTTACACCTCATCATCTAGTCCTAATACACCCCATCATCGAGTCCTAATACACCTCATCATCTAGTCCTAATACACCTCATCATGTAGTCCTAATGCACCTCATAATGTAGTCCTAATACACCTCATCATCTCGTCCTAATACACCTCATCATGTAGTCCTACTAGACCTTATCATGTAGTCCTAATACACCTCATCATCTAGTCACAATACAACTCATCATCTAGTCCTAATACACCCCATCATGTAGTCCTAATAAACCTCATCATCTAGTCCTAATACACCTTATCATCTAATCCTAATACACCTCATCATCTAGTCCCAATACACCTCATCATCTAGTCCTAATACACCTTATAATCTAATCCTAATACACCTCATCATCTAGTCCTAATACACCTCATAATCTAGTTATAATACACCTCATCATGCAGTCCTAATACACCTCATCATCTAGTCCTAATACACCTCATCATCTAGTCCTAATACACAATATAATTTAGCCCTAATACACCTCATCATCTAGTCCTAATACACAACATCATCTAGTCCTAATACACCTCATCATCTAGTCCTAATACACCTCATCATGTAGTCCTAATACACCTCATAATCTAGTCCTAATACACCTCATCATCTAGTCCTAATACACCTCATCATGTAGTCCTAATACACCTCATCATCTAGTCCTAATACACCTCATCATCTAGTCCTAATACACCTCATCATGTAGTCCTAATACACCTCATCATCTAGTCCTAATACACCTCATCATTTAGTCCTAATACACCTATCATCTAGTCTCATCATCTAGTCCTAATACACCTCATCATCTAGTCCTAATACACCTCATCATCTAGTCCTAATCACCTCAATATCTAGTCCTAATACACCTCATCATCTAGTCCTAATACACCTCATCATCTAGTCCTAATACACATCATCATCATAATACACCTCATCATCTAGTCCTAATACACCTCATCATCTAGTCCTAATACACCTCATCATCTAGTCCTAATACACCTCATAATCATAATACACCTCATCATGTAGTCCTAATACACCTCATCATCTAGTCCTAATACACCTCATCATCATCTAGTCCTAATACACCTCATCATCTAGTCCTAATACACCTCATCATCTAGTCTAGTCCTAATACACCTCATCATCTAGTCCTAATACACCTCATCATCTAGTCCTAATACACCTCATCATGTAGTCCTAATACACCTCATCATGTAGTCCTAATACACCTCATCATGTAGTCCTAATACACCTCATCATGTAGTCCTAATACACCTATCATCTAGTCCTATCACCTCATCATCTAGTCCTAATACACCTCATCATCTAGTCCTAATACACAATATTTAGTCCTAATACACCTCATCATCTAGTCCTAATACACCTCATCATCTAGTCCTAATATCATCTAGTCAATACAATACTCATCATCTAGTCCTAATACACAACATCATTTAGTCCTAATACACCTCATCATCATCTAGTCCTAATACACCTCATCATCTAGTCCTAATACACCTCAATATCTAGTCCTAATACACCTCATCATCTAGTCCTAATACACCTCATCAATACACCTCATCATGTGTAGTCCTAATACACCTCATCATGTAGTCCTAATACACCCTAATACACCTCATCATCTAGTCCTAATACACCTCATCATGTAGTCCTAATACACCTTATCATGTAGTCCTAATACACCTCATCATCTAGTCATAATACAAGTCCTCATCATCTAGTCCTAATACACCTCATCATCTAGTCCTAATACACCTCAATATCTAGTCCTAATACACCTCATCATGTAGTCCTAATACACCTCATCATGTAGTCCTAATACACCTGATCATGTAGTCCTAATACACCTCATCACCTAGTCCTAATACACCTCATCATGTAGTCCTAATACACCACATCATGTAGTCCTAATACACCTCATCATGTAGTCCTAATACACCTCATCATCTAGTCCTAATACACAACATAATTTAGCCCTAATACACCTCATCATCTAGTCCTAATACACAACATCATCTTGTCCTAATACACCTCATCATGTAGTCCTAATACACCTCATCATGTAGTCCTAATACACCTCATCATGTAGTCCTAATACACCTCATCATCTAGTCCTAATACACCTCATCATCTAGTCCTAATACACCTCATCATCTAGTCCTAATACACCTCATCATTTAGTCCTAATACACCTCATCATCTAGTCCTAATACACCTTATCATCTAATCCTAATACACCTCATCATCTAGTCCCAATACACCTCATCATCTAGTCCTAATACACCTTATAATCTAATCCTAATACACCTCATCATCTAGTCCTAATACACCTCATAATCTAGTTATAATACACCTCATCATGCAGTCCTAATACACCTCATCATCTAGTCCTAATACACCTCATCATCTAGTCCTAATACACAACATAATTTAGTCCTAATACACCTCATCATCTAGTCCTAATACACCTCATCATCTAGTCCTAATACACCTCATCATCTAGTCCTAATACACCTCATCATCTAGTCCTAATACACCTCATCATGTAGTCCTAATACACCTCATCATCTAGTCCTAATACACCTCATCATCTAGTCCTAATACACCTCATCATCTAGTCCTAATACACCTCATCATCTAGTCCTAATACACCTCATCATCTAGTCCTAATACACCTCATCATCTAGTCCTAATACACCTCATCATCTAGTCCTAATACACCTCATCATCTAGTCCTAATACACCTCATCATGTAGTCCTAATACACCTCATCATGTAGTCCTAATACACCTCATCATGTAGTCCTAATACACCTCATCATCTAGTCCTAATACACCTCATCATGTAGTCCTAATACACCTCATCATGTAGTCCTAATATACCTCATCATGTAGTCCTAATACACCTCATCATGTAGTCCTAATACACCTCATCATGTAGTCCTAATACACCTCATCATCTAGTCCTAATACACCTCATCATGTAGTCCTAATACACATCATCATCTAGTCCTAATACACCTTGTCATCTAATCCTAATACACCTCATCATCTAGTCCTAATACACCTCATCATGTAGTCCTAATACACCTCATCATCTAGTCCTAATACATCTCATCATGTAGTCCTAATACACCTCATCATCTAGTCCTAATACACCTCAATATCTAGTCCTAATACACCTCATTGTCTAGTCCTAATACACCTCATCATCTAGTCCTAATACAGCTCATCATGTAGTCCTAATACACCTCATCATCTAGTCCTAATACACCTCAATATCTAGTCCTAATACACCTCATTGTCTAGTCCTAATACAGCTCATCGTGTATTCCTAATACACCTCATCATCTAGTCCTAATACACCTCAATATCTAGTCCTAATACACCTCATCATCTAGTCCTAATACACCTCATCATCTAGTCCTAATACACCTCATCATCTAGTCCTAATACACCTCATCATGTAGTCCTAATACACCTCATCATCTAGTCCTAATACACCTCATCATGTAGTCCTAATACACCTCATCATCTAGTCCTAATACACAACATCATCTTGTCCTAATACACCTCATCATGTAGTCCTAATACACCTCATCATCTAATCCTAATACACCTCATCATCTAGTCCCAATACACCTCATCATCTAGTCCTAATACACCTTATAATCTAATCCTAATACACCTCATCATCTAGTCCTAATACACCTCATAATCTAGTTATAATACACCTCATCATGCAGTCCTAATACACCTCATCATCTAGTCCTAATACACCTCATCATCTAGTCCTAATACACAACATAATTTAGTCCTTACACCTCATCATCTAGTCCTAATACACCCCATCATCTAGTCCTAATACACCTCATCATCTAGTCCTAATACACCTCATCATCTAGTCCTTATACACCTCATTATGTAGTCCTAATACACCTCATATCTAGTCCTAATACACCTCATCATCTAGTCCTAATACACCTCATCATCTAGTCCTAATACACAACATCATTTAGTCCTAATACACCTCATCATCTAGTCCTAATAATCATCACTAGTCTCATCATCTAGTCCTAATACACCTCATCATCTAGTCCTAATACACCTCATCATCTAGTCCTAATACACCTCATCATGTAGTCCTAATACACCTCATCATGTAGTCCTAATACACCTCATCATGTAGTCCTAATACACCTCATCATGTAGTCATAATACACCTCATCATGTAGTCACTAATACACCTCATTATCTAGTCCTAATAATACACCTCATCATCTAATCCTAATACACCTCATCATCTAGTCACCTCATCATCTAGTCTAATACACCTTATAATCTAATCCTAATACACCTCATCATCTAGTCCTAATACACCTCATAATCTAGTCATAATACACCTCATCATGTAGTCCACCTCATCATGTAGTCCTGATACACAACATCATTTCGTCCTAATACACACCATCATTTAGTCCTACTACACCTCATCATCTAGTCCTAATACACCTCATCATCTAGTCCTAATACACCTCAATATCTAGTCCTAATACACCTCATAATTGTCCTAATACACCTCATCATGTAGTCCTAATACACCTCATCATGTAGTCCTAATACACCCCATCATGTAGTCCTAATACACCTCATCATGTAGTCCTAATACACCTCGTAGTGTAGTCATAATACACCTCATCATGTAGTCCTAATACACCTCGTAGTGTAGTCCTAATACACCTCATCATCTAGTCCTAATACACCTCATCATCTAGTCCTAATACACAACATAATTTAGTCCTAATACACCTCATCATCTAGTCCTAATACACAACATCATTTAGTCCTAATACACCTCATAATCTAGTCCTAATACACCTCATCATCTAGTCCTAATACACCTCAATATCTAGTCCTAATACACCTCATAATCTAGTCCTAATACACCTCATCGTGTAGTCCGAATACACCTCATTGTGTAGTCCTAATACACCTCATCATGTAGTCCTAATGCACCTCATAATGTAGTCCTAATACACCTCATCATCTAGTCCTAATACACCTCATCATGTAGTCCTAATAGACCTTATCATGTAGTCCTAATACACCTCATAATCTAATCCTAATACACCTCATCATCTAGTCCTAATACACCTCATCATCTAGTCCTATAATACACCTCATCATGCAGTCCTAATACACCTCATCATCTAGTCCTAATACACCTCATCATCTAGTCCTAATACACCTCATAATCTAGTCCTACACCTCATCATCTAGTCCTAATACACCTCATCATCTAGTCCTAATACACCTCATCATCTAGTCCTAATACACCTCATCATGTAGTCCTAATCATCACCTCATCATGTAGTCCTAATACACCTCATCATCTAGTCCTAATACACCTCATCATGTAGTCCTAATAGACCTTATCATGTAGTCCTAATACACCTCATCATCTAGTCATAATACAACTCATCATCTAGTCCTAATACACCCCATCATGTAGTCCTAATAAACCTCATCATCTAGTCCTAATACACCTTATCATCTAATCCTAATACACCTCATCATCTAGTCCCAATACACCTCATCATCTAGTCCTAATACACCTTATAATCTAATCCTAATACACCTCATCATCTAGTCCTAATACACCTCATAATCTAGTTATAATACACCTCATCATGCAGTCCTAATACACCTCATCATCTAGTCCTAACACACCTCATCATCTAGTCCTAATACACAACATAATTTAGTCCTTACACCTCATCATCTAGTCCTAATACACCTCATCATCTAGTCCTAATACACCTCATCATGCAGTCCTAATACACCTCATCATGTAGTCCTAATACACCTCATCATCTAGTCCTAATACACCTCATCATCTAGTCCGAATACACCTCAATATCTAGTCCTAATACACCTCATAATTTAATACTAATACACTTTATCATGTAGTCCTAACACACCTCATCATCTAGTCGTAATACAACTCATCATCTAGTCCTAATACACCCCATCATGTAGTCCTAATACACCTCATCATCTAGTCCTAATACACCTCATCATGCAGTCCTAATACACCTCATCATGTAGTCCTAATACACCTCATCATCTAGTCCGAATACACCTCAATATCTAGTCCTAATACACCTCATAATTTAATACTAATACACCTCATCATCTAGTCCTAATACACCTCATCATCTAGTCCTAATACACCTCATAATCTAATCCTAATACACCTCATCATCTAGTCCTAATACACCTCATCATCTAGTCCTAATACACCTCATCATCTAGTCCTAATACACCTCATCATTTAATCCTAATACACCTCATCATGTAGTCCTAATACACCTCATCATCTAGTCCTAATACACCTCATCATACACCTCATAGTCCTAATACACCTCATCATCTAATACACCTCATCATCTACAATACACCATCATCTAGTCCTAATACACCTCATCATCTAGTCCTAATACACCTCATCATCTAGTCCTAATACACCTCATCATCTAGTCCTAATACACCTCATCATCTAGTCCTAATACACAACATCATCTAGTCCTAATACACCTCATCATCTAGTCCTAATACACCTCATCATCTAGTCCTAATACACCTCATCATGTAGTCCTAATACACCTCATCATCTAGTCCTAATACACCTCATCATGTAGTCCTAATACACCTCATAATCTAGTCCTAATACACCTCATCATCTAGTCCTAATACACCTCATCATGTAGTCCTAATACACCTCATCATCTAGTCCTAATACACCACCTCATCATCTAATCCTAATACACCTCATCATCTAGTCCAATACACCTCATCATCTAGTCCTAATACACCTTATAATCTAATCCTAATACACCTCATCATCTAGTCCTAATACACCTCATAATCTAGTTATAATACACCTCATCATGCAGTCCTAATACACCTCATCATCTAGTCCTAATACACCTCATCATCTAGTCCTAATACACAACATAATTTAGTCCTAATACACCTCATCATCTAGTCCTAATACACCTCATCATCTAGTCCTAATACACCTCATCAATACTCATCATCTAGTCCTAATACACCTCATCATCTAGTCCTAATACACCTCATCATGTAGTCCTAATACACCTCATCATCTAGTCCTAATACACCTCATCATTTAGTCCTAATACACCTCATCATCTAGTCCTAATACACCTCATCATCTAGTCCTAATACACCTCATCATTTAGTCCTAATACACCTCATCATGTAGTCCTAATACACCTCATCATCTAGTCCTAATACACCTCATCATCTAGTACCAATACACCTCATCATCTAGTCCTAATACACCTCATCTTTTAGTCCTAATACACCTCATCATGTAGTCCTAATACACCTCATCATCTAGTTCTGAAACACCTCATCATCTAGTCCTAATAAACCTCATCATGTAGTCCTAATACACCTCATCATGTAGTCCTAATACACAACATCATTTAGTCCTAATACACCTCATAATCTAGTCCTAATACACCTCATCATCTAGTCCTAATACACCTCAATATCTAGTCCTAATACACCTCATAATCTAGTCCTAATACACCTCATCATTAATACACCTCATAATACACCTTATCATGTAGTCCTAATACGCCTCATAATCTAGTCCTAATACACCTCATCATCTAGTACTAATACACCTCATCATGTAGTCCTAATACACATCATCATCTAGTCATAATAACCTCATCATCTAGTCCTAATACACTTCATCATCTAGTCCAAATATACCTCATCATCTAGTCCTAATACACCTCATCATCTAGTCCTAATACACAACATCATCTTGTCCTAATACAGCTCATCATCTAGTCCTAATACACCTCATCATCTAGTCCTAATACACCTCATCTAGTCCTAATACACCTCATCATCTAGTCCTAATACACCTCATCATCTAGTCCTAATACACCTCATCATGTAGTCCTAATACACCTCATCATGTAGTCCTAATACACCTCATCACCTAGTCCTAATACACCTCATCATGTAGTCCTAATACACCACATCATGTAGTCCTAATACACCTCATCATCTAGTCCTAATACACCTCATCATCTAGTCCTAATACACCACATCATGTAGTCCTAATACACCTCATCATCTAGTCCTAATACACCTCATCATCTAGTCCTAATACACCTCATCATGTAGTCCTAATACACCTCATCATGTAGTCCTAATACACCTCATCATGCAGTCCTAATACACTCATCATCTAGTCCTAATATCACACTCATCATCTTTAGTCCTAATACACCTCATCATCTAGTCCTAATACACCTCATCATCTAGTCCTAATACACCTCATCATCTAGTCCTAATACACCTCATCATGTAGTCCTAATACACCTCATCATCTAGTCCTAATACACCTCATCATGTAGTCCTAATACACCTCATCATGTAGTCCTAATACACCTCATCATGTAGTCCTAATACACCTCATCATCTAGTCCTAATACACAACATAATTTAGTCCTAATACACCTCATCATCTAGTCCTAATACACCTCATCATCTAGTCCTAATACACCTCATCATCTAGTCCTAATACACCTCATCATCATCTAGTAGTCCTAATACACCTCATCATGTAGTCCTAATACACCTCATCATCTAGTCCTAATACACCTCATCATCTAGTCCTAATACACCTCATCATCTAGTCCTAATACACCTCATCATCTAGTCCTAATACACCTCATCATGTAGTCCTATATCATCATCTAATACACCTCATCATCTAATCCTAATAC